>NC_134037.1:219187162-219352646 GCF_965140245.1 Athene noctua
ACCCAAGTGTGAACTGAAACTATGTAAAAGTGATGAAGAAAAGAAATTCTGAGCCTTTGAAACAACTCCATTCAGCCTGAAATAAACTGGACTGCTATTCCAGTAATAATACTCCTAAATAGTCACTGTTCCAACAAGCAAAGCAATCAGACTTTCTTTTCTCTGGTCAAACCATACATACGATTTCCTTTTATCTGTATATTACAATGCCCTCTTCTCAGCAAAATGATTCTTCCTTTAGGATTGAATTCTCCAAATAAAATTTCAATTAATAAATAGATAGATCTTTTGGTGGCAGAACAAATTGCCTGTGAGTTTTTCAGTCAGGATGAATATTTAAGACAATTTTATATAGAAACAAGTTGGCCAAGGTCTATAAGACCTTTTCACCTCAGTAACAAAGTGCTTGGATATAACATGCTTTAACTTGTTAATCTGATTTTCCCTGTAGGGAACACTTTATAATTAAATATAGAAAATAAATTTGACTTACAAATCTGTGTTACAATAATAAGCATTGTTTTTACAAATATACTGCAAAGATCAAGGAAAGATGCATGCTGTCTGGTGATGTGCTGCCAATATTTTAATAAAGATCTCTAATAAAAAAAGTCCTTCCTTTGCTCATGCTAAGCTTTATGTACTGTGTGCTACACAGCAATAAAGTTCTAAAAATTTTTCCTTTTAACCCAAAAAGTTCTTGCTCAGATCTGTAGAAAGAGTGGAATTACAAAAAGGGGAAGAGCCTTTAGAAATGTGCTTTTGCTGGCAACTTATATTCTGTGTTCTGAAAAATAAACTGGTAGAAAGTCAAAGAAATCCACCTGTAGACAATAACAGGGATGGTAATCCATGTCATAGATTGGATAAACTAGGGGTAAGTACATGTCATAGGCTTCTGATGCCAGATGCACAGATAATGCAGGCTTAGCCGAAGTTCAGACCAAGAAGTTTTAAGCAGTCATTCTTCTAATTTTAAAGATTTTTGGTTCATCAGTACTGTCCAGGAAAGCAGCCATCTCACAGTAAGGGCTTCCTGAGAATGTGAGTAGCTATCATTTGGCATGAACTTCATCTGAAAATAAAAGAAGCCAGAACTGATGCAGAATTTAGGCTCTGTAAATTCAATATTGCTGTTCTCAAGTCTCCCTTTAGCTGCTACCTAGTCTTGGAAGCACCACTGCTTTCAAAATGAGAGTTGCTCAGCAACTGAGCTTTTCCCTGCCCATGAGGTTTGATATCTTATGTCCATAATCACTCAGGGTCTACGAATTAGTTGTTCCCCTACCTGTATTTAGTAATCCTTTCAATTCAGTAAGTGTACGCTGAAAACAAGAGATGGAGCACAACGGCCATGAAGGCTGTACTGTATCCCTTGCCTCATGGGCTGTTTAATTAGTCACTTCAGTGTTGCTTACAAAAGAACAAGGTTTGTGTGTGTGAAGACATCTCAGGAGAAAATGCATCGGCTCTAGTCTTGTCTCTTGTTGTCTCTTGTCTCTTTGTTTTCCTCATTCGTTGCTTTTAGAGTCACCTACAGGGTGGTCTCCACTTTGATTCCTATTCTGATGCATCAGACTCTCCCCATGTACTACAGTGGGATCTGAAAGCACTCCTGGACATGAAGTCCCTTTTTGGAACCAGAATATAACTCACTGATGAATCAGATGTCTTACCTTTCCATCTATGGTCAGTCCATAGAGGAAGAGACCTTGTAAAGGACAGCTCATAGTTGTTTCTGCTAAGAATTTGTCTGAAGATTCCAGGTTACTGCAGTTCAGTCTGATTCATTTCACAAGCAAAGCATTCACTCCTCAGTAATATATGTATGTGTCTTGGTAATGTGATTAAGTAGTAGCCTAGAGATGAGCTGCAGGACTTTCTCCAGATCAGAAGCAAGGCCATCACTCTATCTTTGTCTTCAGTCTGGTGGAAGAATTATAACACCACTCTCAAAGAGTCCCCTTCAGCAGATCACTAACATTTGAACATCACTAAACTGCAGTCATATGAAAAATTATGATCACCAAAATCAAAATGCTTAAAGACTACAATACATGCAGTTTCTCTGTGCTCACCAAACATTTCCAAACACATGCAATCCTTTTAGAGTCCTTTGTCACCACTGACAAATAATTCTGAATCTTTTGCTTACAGCTGAGATACTGCTTGGTATATCATGGACTCCTGAGGTGGTTTTTTTTTAAATAATTGAAAAAACATGCGTTGGGAAATGTTGGGTTGGAGTTAGAGTTGTGAACAGCATAATTCAAGCTTAGCTACAATTTCAAGATTCATGCAAGGATCCACCTTTCTAAAGAAATTTCACAAGATTTAAGGTTTGATTTCTCTATGATGCTTTTCACCAATCTGTTTCCAAGCTTGAGACATATTTGCTGTGATAATAAGTGTGTGGTCAGTGTCTCCCAGTATCACAAATACCTGGCAAGTCACATGGAGCTTTGGACAGTCAGTGTAGATTGTACAGGAATTTTCAGCATAGGAGAAAAAACAATGAAACCCAGGAAAAACTTCATATGTATTAAAAACCCAGAAAAGAAAGCAAAGTTTATGGCATGCTGGATACTCTCTTAGAACAAAGTTCTTACCTCCCTGTAAGACCTGGGGCACACTAGGAGGAATGATGAGTGTTGTCCTCCAAACAGTTCAGTGTCATCATTTAAGGGGTTCAGAATGCAGAAAACAGCTACATATTGGACTGCTATTTCAGTACGTCTTCAACTGGAAGACCTGTATACAGTGCATCCTACTGCTGTTTTGTTCAGAGCAAAACTTCTCTCCAGCTCTTGTCCTTTAAATATTGACTCTCTTATTGACTCAGCAATATTTACCCTTTCAGACCCAAGGTCAGCAAGCTATCAAACCCAGTTAGCCAGGAAGATCTATTTGCTTAAAGAAATTCTAACAATTAGTGAACATTTAAATTGTGAGTTTGCAGGAGATTTTTAGTGTGGTTTCCCAAGAACTGAGTGAAAAAAAATCCAGGGAATTTGTAATAGATTGGCTGTTGAAGCTAAGGGCACTCTTTTAAATTTCTTTACAGCTTCAGTACCGGTTTCATTTCAGCCTTTGCTGATTTTTTTTACAGCTCAGCAAGAGAGGTCTATAGCTTACTGACAAAGACGGAAGGAGAAAGGAAAACAAAAAGGGGTCAGTTGGGGCTCTGATAATCGTAAAAGAGCTTCCCATTTATCTGGTTCTATTTTGGATCATTGGATCAAATCCACCTTTCATATGTCGAATTATTACAGTAGAGTTTTATGCTTTTATGTGGGAGGCTCATTACAGCTCCTGCGATGTGAGAGAGGCAACTATTTTAGTGCTGTTTCAAGGGGAGGAAAACGGGTTAAAGCTCAGCAGGCCCTGGAAACGGCTTTCTTTAGTGAGAGCAGGATGCTGGCATTGTGAGAGGCAGAGACACCCAACCCTGTGAAACTCAAGCAACCACCCAGGGCGCACAGCCTTTCACCATGGGAGGGTACTGCTGATCAGGGATGTTCAGCAGACTTGGGGTCCTGGGAGCTGCAGCCAGGGAGGACTGCAGAGCTGTGTGACCCCTTTGCACTGCCCAGGGATGCTGGAGGTCTGTCTGAGGGGACATATTGCATTCCTGAGCCAGCAGGTCACAGCATCTCCTGGCTTCAGCTGGGTTCACTGGGCTCTTGCCTATTGCAGGGGCAGCGTTTTCCACATAGCTTCTGCATGTGCTTTAAATAAAATCCTCTCTCCCTAGAAATAGTGAGCATATCTTAGGAGAACAGAAAGAAACCTGAGGGCACAGCATATCTCTGTTCTCCCACTTTGAGGATTATTCTCACACCTATCTAAAAATAGGCAAACCACAAGTGCAGATAAGAGAGTAATTTACCTGCTTTAGCTCAGTGATTAAACTGCAAACAGAAGCCAGCCATCCTGACCTCCTGACTGCTCTAAAGCTATCACCACAGTTATGAACAACTCAGACAGACTTGAAAATACAAGCAGTGTGGGTGACATCTTACAGTGAAAACAGGTGATATCAAATATGAGCAAAGACAAATTACTCCAGCGTAATACTAAAAAGAACTGGAGTCTATAATCAATTATAATTGGGATTTGAAGTCTGCAAAATAAAGGACCTGATCCAACAAAAGCCAAATGGCAGGATTTGCAGTAATCTAGATAATCACTGTAACTGTTCATAAAGATGACTAGATGTACATTTATCCGTGCAAAGATCACCTGATGCACAGCCACAAAGGGCTGCATCCTCTGGCACATTTTACAGGTCTACTACCCATTTCATGAAGAACTGCTTCCTTACAGTCACTTTAAGTCTGGCTACAGCTAGTTGCATTTCACGGTGCTTTGTTCTCACTCTAGAAGATACAACAAACAGTCTTTTACCCTTCCTGTGCCACTCACAGGTCTGCAGACCTCTGCCAAGCTGTACTGGCACCTTCTATTCTTTAATTACTCACTTTTCTTCTCTCAACGTTTTCCAGTAGCAACATATTATTTAAAAGGTGAAAGGATCAGAACTCCACTCAGTGTATCAGCTGTGGGGAAAAAAAACACAGGGTTGTACAGTAGCAAGATGATGTTTTTTCCTTGTTTTTTATTTCCTTCTTAATGATTTCTGCTTTTTGACTGCTACTGAGATGATGTTTTCTACTCTCTGTCATAACCCCAGGGATTTTTTCTGCAGCAGTAATGACCACTTCAGAGCTTATTTTTTTATGGAATGATGGGATTGTTTTTTTCCTATATACATTACTTTACATTTATCTACGTCAAATTCCATTTGCCATTTTTTTGTTCAGTCATCCAGTTACATACATATTCAACTTTTTCCTGCCAAAAATAGAAGTACAACACTCCATCTAACCACTTGGTTTGCTTTTCACCCTCTATCAAATACTTTCTCATTAAAATCTTTGCAGAATTCATACGTCTCCAATAGCTATTTCTGTTTTGCTGAAGCAACAGCTTTTCAACAAAGAGTTATATTCATCAAAAATATTGCATCCAGCTTTCCTTGGTAATATAATAGAGTCTTCTTTTGCTTTGTAGTTCTGTGACTTTATGCTTTTCCAATGTTTTGCATATAAATTAAGCTGAAAAGGACATAGACACAGCTGGTGTAACTCAACGTGGTTTTAATGAAAGTTTCTAATTTTCTTCCCTTATTTTGAGTTATTTGAATAACGTTTTTGTGCAGTTGAGGGAACTGTATATAGAACTACTGGTGGGATGTGTGAAGCAGAAGTGCTGGAGATGATCAAAGTCCTTTAAGATTTTTAATTATTTTAGCCTTCCCTTCTTTGTCTTCTCCACTTTCATTTTATCCACAATCCCTGCAGCCCACCTGCACTGAAATGACAGGACCCACAACTGACATGGACATGGAGACATGACAGTTTACACTGGCAGACTATTTGCTGGGATACATGAATAAATCCACGATTTCGTAGCAAGACCCTTTTCAAAATATTGAATTGGAATTTATTTGCAGAAACCTAATTGTAAATATAAACCCAGAACATTGCACAATGCATGGGGTATTGTTTACATTATGGTCCATATTAGAGTAGCTACCAGATAAAACATATGATTATCACACCGTGTGGTGATACAATCCCGTACAACAAAATAAACTGCTTTTGTTCCTATCTAATGATCCAAAACAAGGGAGCCCCAGCAATAATACATAAGCACTGGATCAACAGCTTATTTTGAACACAGATGAACATCTGCCAAACAGTGTGATGTTGTGGAAAAATATTGTTTTATTAAACATCTTAAGAGAATTTATAGTTAATGAACCACTTGTTAATGTATTCTATTTGTCAGTGGTTTTATTAGTTTGTAGAAAATATAATTGCTTTGGCAGCCCTCACTGTTATTTTCTACTTCAGCATTTTATTATACACCTATAAAAAACAAGATGGCAACTGCTTTGAAATGCTAAAAGCAGAGCTAGATGTTATTTTAACCATTAAATAAATTACCTGACCTCTTTATTCTTCATCACCTACATTGCAAGATGCTTATTACATTTACTTGGACGGAGGAGCTTAAAATAAAAGATGCGTCAAAAATAGTGTAAGTACCAATGGCATTCCCAACTACAGCTGGAGCTCTCCAAGACATTACAGGTGGTTTTATTATATTATGGTGATGCTACTCTTTTTTGTTATATTGTTTTCTATAACCCATGTGTTAAGACTCTAAATATATGGATTTCAGAGATGCATTTGTTATGAAGATTAACAGGAAATAATTTCATATAAAAATGTGTATGACTAGGGTCATAAATGTATTCTGAGCCAAAATATGATAGCTATTTTGTAATCTTAACAGAGATATATATAAAGTATCCAGTGTTCCAGTGTTAGATCTACCACAAATACCTTGTAGATTCTGGGATAGTTTGTGAAGAGCATATTATCATTTTCCTGGGACTCAGTTAAAATTCTGATTAATATTTTGAGCTCTGCCACAATTTCTTTAAAATGGAGAAATCTTCACAAAAAATAATGGTTTTGTTTGCATTGCAATAGGCCTGGGGGAACCAGCGCACCATCATTCCACTCTCGGAAAGAAGTGTCCTGTTGCAAAAACATTATAATCTGAATAAAAAGGAGACTCATCCAAAAAGATGTAAGCATTGTGTGTTCACTGGTATTAACTATATGATTTATAGTTAAGGCAAATAAAAATCAGAGGGTTCTTGCCCTACATTTCTTATAGTCTCCTAGCAAACCAGTGGGTGACAAGAAAAGGGGTAACAAAAATAGTTTCTTTGTTGTTTTATATTCATGTCAAATGAGCGATAAGGCCTCCCTTTTTACTATGATCAAATCAGTGTGTAGGGTAAAGATATTTAAGCATGCGGTGTAACTGTATTGAACAGCTGCTTTTTAAACAAAATAAAGTGTGTTTGGGATGCTGAGGAATAGTAACAGAGACAAGGAGACACTGAGGGCTAACAGAAATATTTGACATGAGGAAATGAAATAAATGGGAGATCTCAAAGATGCTGAAAAGAAAATAGACACATCAGGCTAAGAAAGCCCCTGAAAGATGGAGAAGGGGCTTTCCAGGTAAGCTATGCTAACCAGCTTTTTGCAGTTCATCAAGGTGAAATTTTCCCAGACATCAGCTGAAATGGTTAGATGGATGGGGGGGGAACATATCAATTACTGGAATAAAGAGGCTGCCTGCAACCATGCACTTAGCTGAGCTGCTGTAAAGTATATAAGTATAGGTATATTGTAAGGTATAAACTAAGGTATATAGTAAGGGTCAAAGAGTTTTAGAGAAAATGGGAAAATGAATGACTACTGCGAAAAAAGACAATGAAAGTCAGAATTAGAGAGAATGATCCAAAGCATTCACTCACAGAAATTTTAACAGAAATACTGATTGGTCTGAATGAAGAGCTAATGGAAATATCTGTGTGTGAAAGCACCAGAGGATTCAATAGAGAACCAAGGTCAAAATAGTATGTGTTGATAACCAAGGACATGAATGACAGCAATAGACTGTTTAAACTCAGGAACCTGTCGTTATTCACATCAAGACCAGCAGGTCTATGATCTGATAAAGCTACAGCACAGATGACTTTTCAGCAGAAGACCTGTGTACTGACAACAGGAAGGTGGCAATAAGGTGACACCACAGTGTGTATGTTATTCCTCTTCCTCATATCCCAGCTGGAAGACTGAGTATAGCTGTGAAGAGACCCAAAATGAGGAATCACTGACAAGACTTTGCTATGTTTTAGGCAGGCTGAGGAAAGAAAGATTCTGAGGCAAAAGAATCACATCATGGCTTATAAAGAGTAAAAAAAAATATCATTGACAGAAAAGAACACGGTGACATGATTGTGACTGAACTGCTGGTGTCCCTTTTCCCCGTCATGCACAAGTACCCTGGGCAGGCCACTCAGACATGTGTCTTTGTGCTTGTTGGTGGGCCCCACAGTGAGTGTGGGAATGGCCATGACTGTCTGACTGAATTACTTGGAAAAAAATATCTCCTTGTCCTTTTACAAGATCTCACAATGAGCTAATTTCTTGTTTATCTCAGATAAACCAGTCTGTGTATTTTGATCACAAGTACAGGCTTAAGAAATACAAGAATTCCCTTTTTAAACAAAACAAATTTGTCAATCTAGTGAGAGCATATGCACTGTAAAACTTTTTTAACCCTTTTACATTACTATATATTTAGATTGCCTGTAGCAATAACAGGTACTGAACTGTAAATTTGTAAAAAAATTGGCAAAGACCTCAGCATCAATAGTACACATTTACTGGTGAATATTTTATAATAATTTTTAACTCCATTAGGAATTAAATTTTGCTAACAAGTTTGAGCTCTACCTATGACTTCTCAAAAATGGACGATTTCTTACAGAATGTTTTCATTTCTTTACACCCAAATTATACAGTAACAGATTATTTAAGGCACGTGATTGTAATCTTCCTCCTGAAACCAAGACTATATTATTGGGAAGTGGGATGTACAAATGGTGGCAAGAGGAAATAATATTATGCAAGAAGGGTTATAAGTACAAGGCTTAACTTTGATATTTAAGCTTCAGAGTTTAGGGGGAAGGGAAATAACAGAATGTTATTAAAGTTAAGCTCAGAAGATCTTGCCTTAAAAATTGTAATTGTACTTTGTATGAATTAAAATACAGCCCTCTACTAGTAAGCATGGCAATATTATAAAATGCCAAGTGATTCCTAAGTATAGAAGTGCATTGAAAATCCTGAGGTAAAATTGCTGCTCATGATACACGCATGTACAAATAGTCATTATTCAAAATAGTGACTGGATTTTACAGACTATAAAAACTGCAGTGCTCATTCATTTTGGTACCAGAAACCGTGGATCAATTAAAAGCCACATGAACTCCTAGAGACAGGGAACTCTGTATTCTGTATTGTGTGAGATCACTTCAGAATGCAGCATCTAAGAGGGATCCAGGTCAACACAGACAGGAAAAGTCGATTGGCCACTAATAAAATTGGTCTTTGCAGACTTTGAAGAAGTGCATAAGTGACTCCCACATCTCTGCTAACAGTATGTGATCCAAAGTGACAAAGGACAAAATCAAAAATATTAGGTGGATATAGATAATGACACAGATATATATATAGATATATGGCTATATAGAGATAGAGAGGTAGTGAGACAGAGATAGAGCATTACTTTAGAACCACTTGATCAGAGACTCAGACAACTGGCTGAGAGTAATGCAGGTAAAAGACAAATCTGAAAGAAAGGCAAAACAGAGCACTTCACCTCTCCTGAAGGCTTAGAGACCTGCTTCTCCCTGTTGACCTAGTGATTGCAAACATATTGGCTTTCAGAACTGTTAGTCAGACAACCTGGAGCAATGGACTTTGATGAAGCCCCTGTGTTACATCTATCTGTGTATACCTTTTCTGATACCGTGACTGTGCTGAATACAGAGAACAAGCAGTTCTGTAATTCCCAAACCTTCTGAACTCACCTAACATCAGGCAAGACCCTGGAGGACCCAGACCCTTCTTACAGAAATTTGATTAAATAGTGTCAGATTTGGCTCCTTTAATAGAATACATTCCTTCAACACTATCTCAGCAGTATCTATCCATTTCAACTCTCCCTCGTGTTCTTATGCTACATCCAATTTACTTATTTTTGTGCTAGAAAAATACAACTTTGGTAAGATATGCCACAGTGAACTGAAATTTCTGATGCTTTGAGCTGGGAAAAAAAGCATTTAAAATACTAAATATGACTCAGAGCTAGGAAAAAGCACATAAAATCGAAAATATGATGTAGAGCTACAGGGCATTCCATGGCATCTAGAAGAGACCAAAGGCCAAGTGTGATAAAGTGGGAACATAACCAGTTGTGAATTGGCTCTTCAAGAAAAAGAGAAGAGAAAGAAGAGCAAGATCTAGCAACGGGGGGCGTGGGGGGGGGGGGGTGGTGGTGGAAAGTCTGGCTGGTTCAGGTGACTAGGCAGCTAATCACTTTTCTTGAAGTTTTTTATTGTGCTTCCTTTCCCTGTCCTTCTCTCGTTCCTCTGCTGCACAGCCTAGTGTGCTACTCCCAAGAATGCCAAAATAAGACCAGTACTTCACTTTGCATGCCAACTGGGGAGAGACAGCTATCACTGCTCTGTACCATGTATTGCATGATATCACCCCATCCTCTGCCACTTTGCCTTTAACAAGAGTATGGGCATTTTGAAAAATTTTTGTACATACATCCTGACCTCTCCCAAAACATTAAAGACGGAGGCTATGTGTTCTTGCAGATACCCCGTTACAGAAGCAGGTGGCAGATTATGGGTGTTCCAAATTGAGCACCATTCTGCTAAGTGATTGATGAAGAAGCTGATTGTTTAGGGATTGTGATGATACAATTAGAAATAGAGGAGTTTGTCTTTTTGTCAGTCAGCTTTCTGGAGGAGACTCTTGGCCTTCAACATGGCCTAAACAGTTGGCTTTGTCATAGCACAAGTGTGGAAGCCAAATACATAGGGCATAGCTAGGGTAGGAGAAGACCACATGTCTTGTGCTGCCCACACTGAGTAACAGTTTCACTGTCCCAGGACAGCTTAAATCCCTCCTGAATTGCATTTCTGAGAGAAAACAGGCTGTTGAGCGCTCAGCTGGGAGTGTGAAATTCTACATAAGGATATGTGCCATTATGCCCTTCTGCAGCATGCCATGACAGCAGGAGAGCCATTATCAGAGCCAAGAAAAAATGGTGTCTATGTTTTCAAATAATGGCTGATCTGTTTATCTTTTTTTTACATTTACCCACCCTGACTGCACGTAGTATTGGTATCTGCTCAAAAATAACGGGCCTCAGCAAGCACCACCTGAAGGAAAGTACAGGCAAGTGACAAAATAATAATGACAAATTAGATAGGTTGTCATCTTGCCTCCACCAGCAGAGGGACTAGAGGGCAGCTTGTAGAACATCTATGAATGTACAGTTCTACTCCTCCTACCATTTCCAAGGTCACCTCTGATAACTGTATGTTTTATTGTTTACTGTACATATTTTCTTTACACATACACACATACAGAGTTGAATAAGACAATGGTGAAACTCTGTTTCTTGACACAACTTCATGTACATCTTTTCTTGTTCTGATACTTTGAAGATTCACAAGAGTTTTCACTAATGTTATCTTGATACTTCTCAGAAAATCTTCAACTTTTTTCCGTGAACTTCCCCAACCACCAGCCTGCATGTCAACAGAGAAAATCTTACAGCAAATATTAAACAGCTGTTTCTTCCATCCATAGTATCATACTATCCTCCCTTAGAAAAGGCTTCTCCTTCCCAAAGAACACAGTCAGCTTCTGTGGCACTGGCAATAATTGAGCTTGAAACAGACGTGTCAGCTAATAATGTATCAGTTAATAATAAAGCAGTTTTCTTCATGCAGTACAAATATACAGCAAATTTAGATCCATGAACTTACATTCGGCAAAATCCCTACGTAAAACTTCTAGGTTCTCCAACCCTAATTTGAGGATTATCTTCAAGAAATCCATGCTACATGGTGTCTATATTTGGGTCAGGTATCTGGAACTGCATGGAAAAGCTTCCTGGTTTCTCCCACACCCACTCATTTTTTGTTTCATAAATAGGTGATCTCATGGAAACAAGCAGAGTTCAAAACGAGAGATGGGAAATGCCTTTGTTTTGTCCATGTCTTATCAAAAAGCAAATTGCACCGTTCTCCCGTTTCCTCTTTGTTTAATTCTTCATCCATGAATAATTTCCATACTGATGCATCTCATTAAAATAAACCTTTAGATATTATTTTGGAAGAAGTCTCCTTTTGAAATTTCCCAATTATTTTTTTCTGCGCACACTGCAAAGAACACTGTAGTGTGCAAAAACTCTTTTGGTAATCTCATTCTGACTTCAGAATTTCTTTCAATCTCATTTTAATTCCTCAGCATGGGCTTTGTTTTGCATAATAGTCAAACTTGTGAATCTAAATTTGATTGATGCATATTTGTATTCTTCTATAGATTCTACAGCTGTCAACATTTTTTTCCAGCGAATGCAGCAGATTCTCATAGTCACCCACCAATGAAACAGAATTCCCTACAGCTACATGGTTAATGAGAATACATTAACAATATTTGATTGTGCAGCACAACTTCAATTATTACTTAAAGACAGAGCTATGTTGTAATAGTTAATGCATACAATTAACTCTTGGAATTACTCTTGTTTGTGTATTCCTGCTGTTTGAGGGAAACTCATTCAGTCCCAAAGAAAAAACTCGTTCTTCAAAAGCATTTTTATGAATCACAGATCATATCTGGCCTGGAAAAATGCAGAGTTTTACCAGATGAATGGGAATTAAGAGTTTTAATAAAGGACTCCCAGGAGGTTGTATGAGCAAGTTTCAGCACAACACTGGAAATATCTATATATTACCACAGTTGCACCCTCTCTGAACTTATTCTGTAGTAATATCTGGGAAAAAAAAGGGTAGGAGAATGACCATCATCCCATTGTTCATGCTTCCTTACTGCTAAAAATATCACCAGTGTTCCAGTGCAGTCTGAAATGACAGCACACACACACAAAAAGAAAAAAAAAAAAAAAAAGAAAAAAAAAAGAGGAAAGAAAATTGTTTAGGTCCAGGTTTGCTCTTGTGATTTGTGGATGACAATTCCTAGCTGAAAAACCTACTGCTCATCCCCTTATTTCACACTGTATCTTTATACTGCTGGGTAATCAAAATTTAGAAGTGTTCATACATGCTGACACACAGATTTTTTCACTCAAATATCTGAAAGAATAGTTTTTATATTGTCAGTCTCTGTAGTTCATGGAGAAAAACAAGACCTCTTCCAGATGTCTTTCTTGGGATGACATGGAATGTCTTCTCAGAATATTTAACACAGGTCTTATGAATTGGCCTCTTAAAAAAATCTGTTTCCCTCCATAGAAAGTAAAAGAAGCTGGCAGGATGTGTAACTCACAGTTGGATGTTCAATTATGAATTCTCTGCATCTAGGGATGAATCCCAGTCACAAAAGCCAGTGTTTATCAGAGGGTTCAATATCAGTACCACTTAACTAGGGCCTACAGAACAAGATGAGTCTTCTAAATTTCATGAAGTTCTGTGGATCTGTAACTGAAAAAGTGTGTTAAGTGGGAATTTACTGAAAAGACACAATATTTTCCTGAAAATATATTACATATTGGCAGTACAGGCCAGAAATGTCCTATTACTATAAAAGGAGGAAGGAAAAGGACACCAGTACATAGCTGAATTATATACAATTAGTACATGAAATATATGCTAGAATCCTCTTTATCTTCACCCATGTCTAGTTCACAGAGGTCTTTCAAGGCAAGCAGGATTTAACCAGTATGTACACTTGTTAACAAATCTGGTGACAATCCTTCAAGGGAAAATAGGCAGGAACACACCCAGGTGCAATCTTTGGATCTGGATTGGAGTCTTAACCATATGGTTTCTGACCTCCTAGCAAAAACTATTTTTTACTGCATACTTGCACAGAATAACATTGGAGAAAAGCTCAGGAGAACACCACACTTGTCTTGTTCATGACATAGAGCTCCTAAATGGGGATTTTTATTTTTTTTTACAATGATACGATGCAGAATAATAAAAGAGCTGAAGAAAATTATTTTACAGGTATAGATACATACATGCATATATTTCTTAGCAACCCTTAAATTGCTGAGAACCACTCATACCCTAAAAGTTTTTGCTCAATAGTTTGGAGTAGGATCCTTCACAAAGTTAATCTAGGTCAGGGATATGTGTCTGGTTCTACCGTCTCCCATTGTGAGGTGGCTTTGCATTAACAGAGACCCTTTTGGTCTTCACCAGCTGCTAATCCTCCCCACCAAGCAATTCAAGAGTGGCTACAGAGGGCAGCAGAAGGCTGTTTGACTAGCCCCGAGATCTGTTCCTTGGACTACTTTCTCACCCCTGACTGAACTGACCTGAACAGGTGGTACATCTGCTCATTCCTTCACCTGTGCTTTATTGGTGCCCCTGGCTGATAAATCATGTAGTTTTCATTGTCACAGAAGTAAGGCTATGGTACCTTCCCACTGCAGGTTTTTTAGCAGCTTGGCTCTAAATGTGTGTGTGCATGAACTACGTTTTCACACTTATTTGGATAACACCTGGCACAGTCAGGCTCAAATCTGTGTTCTCTTCCAAGACAAGTATTAAATAACAGTGAGTGATAATTCTAATGGTAATCACTTGGAATGGAAAAATATCTAGTTATATCTGAGAGGCAGAAAGATCCTCCCAGGAGACTGAATTCCTATTTTTCTTCCTATCTTATTTTACATAATTATTTTCCAGGCATTGTACTTAATTTTTTGAGAGAGAATAATTTATTTTTTTTCTTGAAGCCAGCTAAAAACCTTTTTGCAGTGAGTGATATAATTTGCTTCGGACACATTTGGTATTATGAAGAATAACATGATTTCAGATCCCATTAAACTGAAAATATGTGTCTAGTATATGTAAGAATAGTCATTTTAGAACTGTAACCACAGAAATCTTTCATTTGCTTAAACAAGATACAGTCAGTCGTATGACTACAACAGCACTGGTATTAACACAGTCCTGGTGGTAACGTCTTGGTTGCTAGGCTTGAAAAACCTGCATAAATTCTTCTGAAAAGAGCTACTTCTGCATGAATCTGCTCCCTCTATGTTTTTCTGGCTGGAATACCAATAAGGTCCATTAGCAAAATTTCCTTTTGACCAAAACAGAAGTGGTGGGGTGAGTTTGTAAACACTGAATATACAAATACATTTAATTATACTTTCAGTAACAGTCAGGTAATCACTCTTACACAGTTAAAAAAGCCCCAACATTCTGTTTACTTAGAGGTTTTAATTACTATTTATAGTCATTTGAGGTAATTCTGAATTGTGTGCTTCTGTCTTACGAGGCTGAAATGCAATTTTAAGGCTCTCCCTGAGCTACTAATTTTTAAGTGCACTGTACGTGGATTGTATATTTATAGGAAAAAGCTATGATAATGAGGCTCTGATTGAGTTCCATTGCTCAGGACTTTCATTTATTGAAACATCTATTGTGCATTAAAGAAATTCATGAAGCTCTTTTGTCTCTTTAGCAACAACAACAAGCCTGAGTATTATCTAAAGTGAATCTCCGGCAGATTTGGGTTTGCTTCATCATGGTAAATTAGAGTTGTGGTTTGAATTGATTAGTAAAACCAGGGACTCAAGGCCTGAGTCTGTTGTTCACACAGAAGCTCCATTCCCATCACAGAGAAAGACCTGTTTTAAGTTACTGAAGGGAAACTTGAGTTATTGCAGTGTAACAGAGAGGATAATCCAATCAATTAAGCAAAAGGATGTAAAGGAATTCTTACACCTTGGGCTAAACTTTCGCTCTAATTTACATAGATTTGCATTAATTATACTTTTTGAAAGCTATTTCCATAAAGTAAAAGGTGAGTATTTGGTCAGTGATCCCAATGGGCTACTCCAGAAATAAGTAACACTTTAACATTTACAACCCATATCACCACCAGGCTGCATCCCCAAATTAAGATAATCTCAGTCCAATGAGATGAAACACCTCCTCTGGTTTAGTTCCCTAACATACAAAGAGTAACTACCGCAAACCTATCTCAGCCCACTATTAAGTAGGGCCAGTTACATTTAGCAGCTCTCAGTCAAAAAAATAGTTTGGGGGTTACATCCATACAATTAGAGACAATCTTAACATATGGAAACATTAAAAAGCTGTTGGGGAAATATTTATAATGCCCTCAAAAGCTGAAAAGCACACTCTTTGTGTTCTGTTCAACAGAACAGAACAATTTCTATTATTTGGACCATGAAATCTCCTGCAGGTCTTTTTATGGTTCTTATTAAACTGAGGACACAGTCAAGTCAAGATCTGGATATTTCTTATCACTGTTGTCTGACATGCTGGCTCTGATCACAATCTAGCCATGACTTTTTTTATCCCCTCAGTGTCAAAAAAGTATCAGGTACTTGCTTACCAAAGCTTCTGTTCTCATGACACTTGACTGAGGACATCCAGGAAGATCATAAAGGCAATAGTCAGAAGTTTCAGAAACTAACTGGTGACTGAAGCCCAGTTTCAGGTGAACTTGGACTTCACAACAGCTTCTCATGTGTATGCAGGGTAGGTTTATTTGGAGTACAGCTTCCAGAGGTGAACTAAGAAATGCAGCTTTCCTGATTCAAGGTGCAATCGTTGTTCTTGTACTCAGGAAAATTCATCCCTGAGCCTGCATAACTCTTAAAAGCAACATGTAAGATCAGTGACTGTGCCGAGCAAGACAGGGCAGGTTTTACTTAATGTTGTTGCTCTTTTTCAGTAGTCTTCTGACTGAGTGATAGCTGGCATGCATTCTGCATTCCACTTCCCTTCCCCTTCAAGCTTCTGCTTACTGCTTTTCAGATACTTTCAGAAGTCCCTATGGAAAAAAAGAAAAAAAAAAAAAAAGAAAAAAGAAAAAAAAAGCGCCTTTAGCTGTCCACCACATACAGAAACCCAGCAACTAAAGAAATCTAGAAATGACAAAATGGTAACACCAGGGAACAAAAGGTTACTATTTATGGTGTCTTACATCTCCAAGGAAAAAGAACACAAGGAGGAGCTGAAAGAAGGCAGGTGGGAAGAAGAGATGTTCATGCTGAATGAAAAAAAATTGTTATTGCTCCTCACATGTGTTTGCACTTCATTTTGAAGAGTACTATTCACTGTGTTGATTCTGAGCTCAATTGGAAAAGAGCAAATTCCAGAATGGTATTAGATTTTCTTCAGAATAATGGCTTAGGTAATTTAATATCCAACAGGCCACATGCCAGAGCTGAGGTTGTTTGCTGTGCAGACAAAAATAGATCTAGCCTTCCACTACATAACTATAGCTGCAAGCTTAAAAAAACACCAAAACCCCAAAGCTTGCACCTCCTGTCTCAGTACTTTTACATGTAGTTTGCTCCAAACACAACCAAGTATCACTGTTTGCACAATGTGTGAAATTAAAAATCACAGGTTGGGATCTCTGTCAGCAGAATTACTTTGTTGAAATCCAGCAGCCTTTGCCAAGTCTCATCAGGTAAGGATCTGACACTGTGTCTTCTCTTGGCTCACAACATGACTTTGCAGGCAATATAGTTGTAGTGGGTTGACCCTGGCCAGCTGCCAGACGCCCATCCAGCTGATCTCTCACTCCCTCTCCTGAACAAGACAGGGGAAGAAAATAAGATGAAAATGCTGGTGAGTTGAGATAAAGAAAGGGAGATCACTTACCAATTACCATCATTGGCAAAACAGACTTGGCTTGGGGAAGATTAATTTAATTTTTTGACAATTAAAATAGAGCTGGATAGTGAGAAACAAAACCAAAATTAAATCACCTTCCCCCTGGGTCCTCCCTTTTTCCCAGCTAAAATTCATTTATTCATTCCAACTCCTCTACCTGCTCCTCCTCCCTGAGTGGCACAGGGGGGTGGAGAAGGAGATTTATGGCCAGTCCAATACAGCTCCTCTCTGCTGCTTCCTCCTCCTCACACAGCTCCCCTGCTCCAGCATAGGGTGCAGCCCTTGGGATACAGTCCTTTAAAAACTGCACAGGTGTGGGTCCTCTCCAGGGCCCTCTCCAGTCCTTCAGGATAAGCCTGCTCCAGCATGGGGTCTCCACAGGCTACAGAATAATCTCTGCTCTGGCTCCTGGAGCACGTCCTCCCCTTTCTTCTTCTCTCACATTCACATTTTAATAATTTTAATAATTTTTGCTTGTGTTCTACTGTATCTCCTAAGCCAAATTGAGAGATTTTCTTTTGCTGCTGATCTGGAAACTAAACCTAAATGAACTTTACTAATACAAGCACAATCTCAAATAGTAAGCGCATTCATTCATGCTTTAAAAAGCACACTCAAGACATGCAATTATTTATTACATTTTTTAAAAACTCTATTGGATTTGCTTAATTTTAGGTGCTGTAGGGTTTTCTTTCCACTTTTGTCCTGGCCTTGCAAGGGTGATTGATCCCTGCCACAGGTTGCCCAGCGAGGATGTGGAGGCTCCATCCTTAGAGATATTCAAAAGTCATCTGAACACAGCCCTAGGCTCTAGGTGGCCCTGCTTAAGCATGGGGAGGCTTGTACCAGATAACCTCAAGACATCCCTTTGAACCTCAATCATTCTGTGATTCTGTGGTCTTAAAATGGTGCCAACAGGGGTTCATATTGAAGCAAGTCTTACTGAGTATATGTTGAAATGACTTACTTGTTACATACAACAGATATGCTGAACACCTTCTACACAGAGCAAAGTGCCTTTGACAGAAATGTGATGATTTATTGGTATGAACAGAATAATTCTGAGCAATGGAGAAAAACAATGGTCTTGTAAGACTAAAAATCTCACAAATGGGAATTAAACTCAATGCCTAGGGATAATATCACATGATTTAAAAATCAGATGTCAGCAGTTAACCAGTGTAAATGATTTTCTCCTTCCTTCCATGGTCAACTACAAAATCAGGTGTTGGTAATGCTAAAATCGAAACAACATTTTAGTTGATAGGTAACCATAATGGTCGAGAGTATGATAGCAACATGGTTTCTTTTCTCATCCATGACAGTACTTCTGTGTAGCTAATAAATAGATTTTTTTTTAAATTTGAAAGTATTTTGTGGAGACGTTCAGAAGGAATTAAATTATCACAGGTTGAAGCTATCTCTAACACTGCAGTTAAAACCAAAGTATTTGGTGTGACAGAACCAAAAAATGTACTCATTTTAATGTTCAATGCAACACAGTGACTTTAAAGTTACTAAAAGTAACTCAGTGAAACACGTTCCAGTTTAAAACCTCTGAAGCTATTTTTTTTTTAAATAAAGAAGTCAATAAATATATTTGTCCATCTGCTGTATATAATCATGATAAAGCTGGACTTTATTAGTGGTGTTCCAGTGGAGTTTTCAAGCACAATACACTGAATTAAGATCTGTTAGTTGTTAGGCGTGTTTTCATAGTTTATTGTGCTGTATTAGGCTGGAAGGGTCTAGCCCTGCTAGAAGTTGAATGGAGAAGTTAAGAAGGGTGAAAAATCCTTTGTTTCCATAACTAAACTGATTGTTAATAATACTGTTACTTTACCTTGACAGACAGCAATAACTGGGAGCCAAAAAAATAGACATGAAAAGCACAGAAGCTGAGAGACCAATTAGTATTAGCAGAAGAGTGCCTTACAGATAATTTAGGTGGGAATTTCCAGAGGCAAATGTAAGGTACTGTCATGGCATTTCCATGATGGAGGAAATGATATTATTAGTTATCTCTGCCATAACAATTACTTCAAGGATTAAAATAAGCAAAAATGGCAAAGCTTCAGGAGGTTTTTTATATTCTTTTTTTTTTTTTTTAATATACTTTCTGAAGATCAAAGTCCTTCTCTCTGAGACGTACACAAAAATGACCTCTAGGTGAAAAGAATTGTGTTACTGATAAATTTAGGCATTATACTTTGAGAAAGTGAAAGTTAAAAAATAAAATAAAAAGCTTTCTGCTGTGGCCCTGATTCAGGAAAACACACACCACCTTCATTTGGTTTCAAACAGGAGTTTAAATACAAACTCAGTTGGACTTCAAATGCAGTACACTTAGATGAAGTTCAGTAAGATAAATCTTTTCCAAAACACGTCTAATCTAAGCTGTTATATGCTGCTCTAACAGTCAAGAAAACGAGCGAGGTGACCCCTAAAGGTGATTCCTACACCAAGCCTAGTCACTGCACAATGAACTGAACTGCCCCTGAAGTGCTTAACTTTCTCCATGTGGGAAGCTGAACAACTAGGAGATTGCTTGGGTGACTGAAGAGCTCTGTCCTGAACTCATCTATCTCCCAATGCCAAGATGCACATCAGGGCCCCGGCAGTAACGTGGAGATCTCAGCGCCTTATCAGTACAGAGACAAGGAGGCTGGGAGGACAGACCTAGACTTGGTTCTTGGTGAAGGACTGATTAATCTCACCTAACTTTGGATGTTTAAATCCCCATAAGCTCTGTGTAGCCAGTGAGGAAAGACCAGCATTTTTCCAAAATGATCCATTTATCTGGTTTAGATATCTACACTAGGATGAGATTAAATGGCCTCCTTCCTCTCCAATGGGTAAAAAGGAAGCATGAAACTGCTCCTGTTGTTTTTAATATCTGCACCGGAAATCATTGGATGAATCCTACTTCAAGCATCACACAAGGATGGTCTTGGGGATACAATGCTACAATTCTTATAAATTATGACCAGTTGCTGGGCTATGATAGCAGGCAGATACCTGGCTCCAAGGCTGTGCCCAGATGCTTTTTGAGAAAACTGCCTAAACCAGTGTGTCAGTAAGTGGTCCATCATCTCCACCTTTTGTCAATAATTACACCAAAGCGTTAATTCTGTTTCTAGCTAGAGCATGCTCAGAGGCCTAGGTAGAAAGGAAGGAGCTGCACTGAAGGAAAAGTTTTTCCCTCAAATCTGTCACCTGTTGCTTTGCATCTCATTTTAGCACTTGTTACGCTTGTGTTGGCAGAACAAAAAAATATATTATCAAAAGTATATATATAATCTTACTTTTTGATTTATGACACATTCAACTTATAAAAAGCTCAATGAAAACAGAGGAAGGAGAGGCTTCATGAATACTACTCACTACACTACTTAAGAGTATCAGAAATTAGCTTTGGGTTGCCTCCAATGCCTCAGCCTTTGAACTACACCTAGTCTCGCCTCTTCAAAAGATTCTGACTATAATCGCATTTTATTATGAATAAACATTTAGCCCTCCAAACTCTCCTTTTTACTGGAAAGACCTAATTTTCCTTCCTTCTCACTTTCTTTATTTATCTGTCAGACAGGAGCCTATTTGTTCTCTTCCCTATCAAGCATTAGCAAAATGTTAATTTCTCTTTTTTTTTTCCAATTAGAGAAAAATACTGAAATCCTGTGGCAGCTCCCCTTTCACTCTCATCTTGTCTGAATTGCTTTCCCCTCCAAATTTCCCTTATTCTACAGCATCTTACGTCCTAGATTCTATGGGTGGTTGGCAGTCGCCTTCATTTATATCTTTTAATCTTCCCCTGTCACTCTTCTAAGACGGGTTTATTTCAGTCACCTGTCATTCACGCCAATCCCCTGACTTCAATTCACTTCCTTTTTTTTAGTGAGGCAGCTTAGACACTCATCATGTTAGCTCTCTATTTAACAAAAAAAAAGCCAAGAAGACACAGATACACAAAGGACTAAAACCTGTTCTGTTATGTCTATACATACTAAATGACTTAAATGGGGAAAGGTTGTTTTAAATGCAAGAAGACCTGAGATCGCAGTCTCAAGTGTGCCTATCAGAGCACTTTGAAAATGGTAAAGGCAGATAAGATCAAAAGGCTGAGTGGAGAAGAATATATAACTGGGTACCAATGCTCTCTTTTTTAAAATCTCAACAGACAGTAATGTTTTGCAATGCAAACACTGAAAGAAAGAAAAAAGAGTTTTCTTCAGCAATAGTTTTGAAATCACATGAAACTTTATAGTCTTTCCCTACTCTAACTGTGGGTTTGGAAGAAAACAATTTTTAAATGGACTAATGTAAAATTAATATAAAATCAACCACAGATATCTTTTGAAGCATCCCAAATCTCTCCTCAACACTTTTCTGCCCACAGTTTAATGTAGACTAGTACACCATGCATCATGTCAATGCTGTGAAAGTTTTACTGACATATCACAGGCCTTAGCACCTAGTTCATGATGTCTACTGTGAATCAGTTTAAATGCCATACTAATAACGATAAGGAAGTTAATAAATGAAATGGCCATGTACTGAGCAAAATATGTCAAAAGCAATAAATACTCTATCAATCTAGGTTTTGAAGTACAAAAGCAGAAAATTATTCTTCTGGTAGTCTTATTTTCATTCAGGGAAGTGCTATTCTGAGTGCTGTGGTTCATCCTTATACAAATCATGAGACAGACTCAGCTTAGTGAAAATAATTCATTTCATAAAATATCCTTCAGTCCTTTCTTCCTTTCCACCTCAAGGCCACAGCACAGATATTTGCAGTAGTTACGATGGCAGTCAAGACACACAAACATTTAACAATTGAGCTTTCACTACTCTGACAGCAGCTTTTCTAAGTGCTTTTGAGTTCTGCAGAAGGAAAAGGTGCACCAGGATGATTTTGCTTTCCCAGCCTCCACTGCCTTTGGATTACATGCATGAATTGCATCCTGCAGAGCAAAAGGAAAAAAAACCCAGTATGTTACGTTAAGAAATTAAACAAAGCAATAGGCAAAGCAGCATGGCAGGATACCCCATTTTTAACTCTGGACTGTTTGGCAGTCTGCGAAGACATTTTCTCACACACGTTCAGCTCCCTGCAGATAGTGTCTCTGAGCTCCCATCCTCCACACTATTTTTGTGTTTTTACTTGTCGCAGAATGTTCAATGGCATGAATCACAACCCAGAAATTACAGGGTGTCCATTACAAGAGCAGTTTAAAGCATCCTGTATACAAATTTTAGTAATAGTCAAGGTCACATCAGAAACTCAAACCATTCAAACAATTTAGGAGATAAAAGTATACAAGACCTAACATCAGCATGAGTTTTATTATGTACTGAACTGAAGAGGTTCTTGAATCATCTTCAGGGTTAGTGCAATAATGGTCAATTTATTATGTTGAATGCCGAGCAATCAAATGGAGATTCAGAAGACCAAGTATGGTTTACATTTGTCTTGCAGCTGATACTCAGAAAAAGTGCCAGTATACACTCAATGCCCTAAAAACCCACTGTTATAAGAAGTCAGCATATACTCTACAGGATCTTGTGTATCAGGATAACTGTTTTCTATGTTTATTTCCCACCTATTTTCTCCACATCTGTAGCCAGCAGAAATAAAGCCATAGCAATTACTTGGAACTAATGCTTGGTGGATATGAATTGCTGCAGCTCCATAAAGGACTGTAGGATCAGAGACTAGATTTACATTATAAAATTCAGAGCACAGGGGGATGCTTGTTAGGCTTTTTATGTCATCCTTACCCATGCCAAAAAGCATGGATATTAAGATGAGTATTGCAGTGAGCAGCTGTTTGAAATTTGCAGTACTGATTGTGAAAAGTTTCCAAAGGAGGTATGGACACTCTTAGCCCAGATTTAAGCCCACTGTTTTTCTTAGTTTCCTTTTCAGACCCCTTTGAAATCATGCACGGAGGTCCCCCCTCACCCTGAAACACAGATTAAACCCCACTGTTGTAAATCAAGCAAAAAGACTTGCGGAAATTAAATACACAATTATTAAAGCTGGACAAAACCATGCAGAGACAAAATTCAAAATCAGACTGAAAAAACAGGACAGAGAAAAAGACTCTGCTTTACTGTGAGCCTTCTTGAAAACAGCTCTGCAGCAGAAAACAGAGAGATATCACTTTATTCCCCTGCAGCAGTCAGAAAGCTCACACATAGACAGCAATTCCTAAACAAGGACAAGTCATTAAAAATCAGGTTTGCAGAAAAGGCACAGATTTAAAGGAACCTTTTTGACTCAGATTTACTCTCTCAGAATTTATATTTTGTAAAGCCAAGCTTTTATAGAACTGTACTGTTGGCTTTATTTTAAGACATCTATGGAAATAGATTGGTTTTAAACAAATAACATATTCCCCAGCACTGTTGGCAGCCTAAGCTTCCTCAGACACAGGGTCTGAAAATAAAACTAATATTGAACAAAAATGCAGCTAACCTCAATGTCTAAAATGAGAAAAATGAAGGAAAGGAAGAAAACAAGCTATCCACAGCCTGGAGAGGGAAGAGCTGTTAATCTTCAGTCTTACTGAGGCAAGATGTTGATCTCAGTCTTGGTAAAATCAGTGAAAAGATTTGCAGTGACTTTTAGGGTACTGGGCAGAAAGCCTTCCATTACTATAGAATATCATCTAATATGTGTTTAGCCATGATTAGTAGCTTATTCATTAATTATAAAATTTTCTACAATATATCCACGTAAAAAACAAAAAAATAAGCTAACTTTCAATATCCTTCTGAAATCTTCATGGTAACTGCTGGTTTTGCCAGAGAAGTTTTTTCAGGTTTCTTTTGCTGATAATACAACACAGAATTTAAATTGAAATTATATTTCATGCTGTATTGAATTGCTTGTTTCAAACATAAGGATTTAAAAGGCTAGGCTATTCCTGAATAATATTATAAGATTGCTAATGAGTCATCTGAATTTTGCTTAACACGTCACAATGAAAAAAAATGGAAATTTCTCCAGTCCCATTCTAAAGATATTAAGCTAATGCTTAGTTCAAAACATGGGCAAAGTAATGTACACAGATTCCTTCGGTCTACAATTTCTGTATATTTGCTGTATTTCAAACCTTAGCACCTAAAATCATGACAGGAGAAATTAGGAAAGACATGGGGAATGAGACAAGACACACGGGAGCTTACAGCCAAAGCAGCAGTTAAGACTCTGTTTGTTTAACACTCTGATGAGTACTTTAAAGTGGAAAGTTAAAGGCACAGTACAAGTGCTCCACCCTACTGCTGTAAGCAAAGCCCTCTGCATTCTCACAAATAGACCAAATCCCCTTCATTCATTTTCAATTTTCTTAACACGAAAGCAGTAAATTGCAGGGATGCCCCTCACTTTGCTGCTGGGCTTTGCTGTGACTATGATTGCTTGAGGCCTTTTTCAATGCTCTGTAGGAAAAGGAGAAATGAAACAGGAAAAGAAATGGTGTTTCTTAAATTGTCATCTCCTTCAAGCATGTATTGAAAGAAATGTCTCCAAGAAGAAAAGCCATTTCTCTCATATTCATTGTGAGAGTTTATGAAAAGAATTCCATGTCTTAGATTACCTGAAAATGTTGGGATTCGTTTTCTCTTCAGTCTAATATTTCTATGGAACTATTTCCATATACATACATATACGTATTTTTAAAAAATATTATTTTTAAAGCTTTTTAAACACAATTTATTGTATTTGGACAATTTTTTTTCTCTTTTATTTTTTTAGGGGGAAAAGGGAGCAGTAGCAGCCTGCACTTATGATTCATGAGTACAGCAATACCAAAACTAAGTCTATTGTCCCTCAGAAATGGCTCCTGACTTTACGCCATCTTAACTTTAAAGACTTAGCTGGAGAGTCTTGACTCCTCATACAATCTGTGAAGAAAAGCATCTGGAAGGCATCTAAATAGGAAAGCAAAAGTAAATATAATCTCACTGGTCCAAATTACTCTCTGGAGTTAACTCTTCCCATGGTCTGTAAGGAACTTCAGCTCTTAACCTGAAATAAGTACCTAAAATGTTCTTATTGTAAATGTTGGGAATATCTCCACAAGACCCAAAATTTCAGTTCCCAATTTTTGTTCCTGCTTATGGAGAAGATCAGATAATCTTGTTAAACGAGTCCATATTTTGCCCCAGAAAAAAAAAAAATTATCCTCATGAATAGCCAACTGTGAGTTAATGTGTATAATCATTCAGTCTGTGTTATATCCAGAGACTGATGAGATATATAATCCTTACTGTAAAGGTAACATGATAGACTTAAGCATTTGCAGGTCAATGGATCTCTACTGTTTTGGGGTATTTCTTTAAAACTGATTCATATAGTCAAGGCCAGACAACATCATTGCATTTATTTAGTCTGCTTTCATGAATGATAGAAGGAACAGCTACTATTCACTATACAGAAAAATCTGTGATTTCTGAACAGACCAGAAGATTGGAAGCAAATCTGTAGTCTCAGCCCATTTCTATCTTGGTCTATCATGTAAGTTTGTATGCATAGTAATTAAATACCAAACTAGGCAAATACTTATTTAGGGATTTCTTAAAACCTAGTTCATTGTTATGGTTAAATTTTTAGCATCTACTCTAGACATACATTCAGGAAGTTTATAGGAAGTTTGTTAACCAAACTGAAGAGAAGCAGAGCTCTTGCTCCATGCTGTAAAGTCAAAATTCCATATTAAATATCATTTTAATATCAGATTGACCATAGAACACCCATGAATTATTTTACATAGACAATATAAAAATCACTGACTTCTGCCCAGAAGCTCTCTATTAAAAACAAAAACATGCCTATGTCCAGCAGCTGACTTAAAATCGCAGTGCTGGGTCAGCTTCGAATTATTTTTAGCACATCAGGGGAGGAAAGTATGAGACCACATTCAGAGATTAACAGCGAGACACAATGCCTGAGTTCAGTAAAAACACAGATTTCCCTGTCTTAACAGCCAAAGTCATCAGCTCTTAAAATGGTTTAAAAAAAATCTTTCCTAGCACTGGTAAGATACCATACACCAGACTTCAGAGATCTGTGTGGCTCGGCTAAGCAGAAGAGAGCAGAGCAGCACTTGAAAATACAGGTTCCCTTATTACTGTGCTCTTTGGATACAGCAGCCCTCTCTCTGCTGTCCTCCATTAGACAGACTTGCTTTTCATAGGGGCTTCAAGACTCACCTCCGGCAAATTCTGAAGTTACATGGACTGCTGGCAGGTAAAACATCTGTTGGTCATGACACCATCATCATGTCGTGTCCCCCCCATATTTTCTGCTTCATTCATGTGCTGGTACATGAATACTACATTGCTCTCACCCAGCCCTGAGTGGATCCCTCCAGACCTTTTCCTGCAGAGGGAGCGGTTGCCCTGGGATTAGCCTGTGCTCCCCAGCACCTCTGCCTCCTATAGAGGCAGAAAGAAGAGAGGCCTCATGCAACAGCTGCTAAAGATAAAAAATAGCAGCATGTCCCTTCTTGCCTTTGCTTTCTTATTGATCACATCTGATGGAATAGGGATGGGAGCCACAGTTCCTCACACGTCAGGATCACTGCTCTTCACTCTTACAAGGTGTTTCTAGCCAGTTTTTCTAAAGGGCTATCAAAAGTAACTAGTGATACTAAGATCCTTGTACTTTGCCTAAATTACTTTAAAGGATTTTGCTCTGGAAGTGATGTACTCGCACCCTTGGATTTTAACGCCTATTATTTAAGGTATCTCACCTACTGAGTACCAAAAAAAAAAAGTGTGGAGGCCTTTTCCAAAAGTCAGACTAACCATTTTAATAATGAACAACAACTTCCCTGTGTTACCCATACAGACACATGCCAGTTATTCTTTCCCTCTGCCCCATATAAGAGAGAAAAATGTCAGAGCTAAAAGGAAAAGGGTGAAAACATCGCACTAGATGTGTCACTTAAATGTCTTACCTGCTAAACCTTCTGAGGATTGCCTTCTGACATTTGCTGATTGTATTTGCTCCCAGATGATGGCAGACTCCCTGTATTTTGATTTCTTTGTAAGGCAGCTCTTTGCTTTGCTGGTGGTCCTGTTACAAACAGTTCATGCCAAAATTGCTCTATGAAGAATTAGAAAGCACAAAGCCGCCTAGGAACTACATGATACATAAAGGTCATGACAGCAGGATACCATCATGTTTTCTTTAAAAATAAATGGAAAGATGTCCATTGACTTTGCTGGTGACAGGATTTCATAGCATGCACACAAAGTACAGGTTTCAGTGCTGCTGAGGTCTCAATTTCATTCTTCATGAGTAAGAAAAAAAAAAAAAAAAGTAGGAATTTTAAAAATCCTAAACCAAGTTTTTGATAATTCCGAGCTATCTCATGTCCCTTCAAGAAAGGCTTGTATATTATTGCAGGATTTTTAATGGTTGTCATTAAAACCTCATTCTGCTCATCCTCACTCTGACATAGTTTGCTGTAGAGTAACTTTTTAGTCTTAGCTGAAATGCCTTCAGGTGTCTCTATTATGCAGAGCATGTCCAGGACAACAAAGAAGGAAGCAAATTCTATGGTTGTAAGAAAAATGAGAGTGAAACCAATGAGTTAATGACAGAAAAAGGATAGATCCAACAACAACAGAGGCAGAAGACACAGAGAAATGGTGGTAACTTATTGCTGATTCAACTGAGACCATGAAAATAATGCTTAAGTGCAAAGTAGTTTATGTGCAGAATTGATCCATCTAAAATATCTGAAATTTGCCTCCTACCTGCATTGGCACAGCCTCTGAGTGCCCACATGGAAAGCTCATTAGCTGCTTAGTGGAGCTCTTTCCCATGACCTTCATATTATTTATTTCTACAAACATCCGACTGCTACATAAGCATTGTTTAAAGTGTTGGGTTTGCAAATATAAAGTCCCAGACAGTTTGAGACCTGCTCATCTGAGAACATTTTTGTAGTCATACAATAGCTATGATGTCTATGGAGAAACTTCATCAAGCCCTGGGTTGGAACACTGGGATTTGAATCTAGGAGTCAGATCCAGATTCGGGCATCTGTGATGGTTTTAAGCCCTGCCGGGACCAGAGACCACGTTGCCATTGTCACTCCCCCACCCTCGGACACAAGTAGGGCACAAACCCCTGGTTAAAATAAGAAGAAATTTAATACAACAGTGAAATAAGCAATCTGAACAACAATAGTAGCAATGATAACAACAGTAAACAGTAATAACAGTAAACAAGACAAACGATATACAGAGAAATACTGCAATGGATACAGACAGCTTGCTCGAGTGCTCCCCGCGACCAAAGCCACAAAGGAAAGTTTCCCGCACTGCCGCGTCGGACTCAGCATGGTATGAATAACCCAGCTGGAGATCCCTTCCCTCTTCCTGCTGGGGAAACTTAACCCTATCCTAGCTGAACCAGGACAGCATCTTAATGGAGATACCTGCAGAAGTGTCCACACTTGGTGTTAGTGGAGATCTAATCAATACGGACAAGGGGATCAGAAGAGCAGTTCAGTGCACAAATGTAGGCATGCAATTCAGTTGTCTCAGCTGGTCTTCCCTCATATCTGCAAGTTCCATGAAGATGCCTCAGATATCCATGATTGTTCCAAACAGTATGTGAGGGACCTGGGAGTGTCAATGGCATCCTGGCTTGTGTCAGCAATAGCGTGACCAGCAGGGACAGGGAAGGGATCTTACCCCTGTCCTTGGCACTGGTGAGGCTGCACCTCGATTCCTGTGTTCAGTTTTGGGCCCCTCGCTACAAAAACGGGTTGTTAGGTGTTGGAATGTGCTGCCCAGGGAGGTGGTGGAGTCCCCATCCCCGGAGGTGTTTAAGAGTCGGGTCAACATAGTGCTGAGGGATATGGTGTAGTTCGGACCTGTCAGTGTTAGGTTAATGGTTGGACTGGATGATCTTCAAGGTCTTTTCCAACCTAGATGATTCTGTGATTCTGTGAAACAGCATTAGATGCCTGGGTTTTAACAACTGAACAGGACTGGTATAAGATAAAATGCATAGCCATCCCTCTCAAACAGTTCTACTGACTGTATTAATTAGCTTTCCTCAGAGTGTAGCGAGAGCATAAACACTTCACACACTGTTGGGCTTGTAGACATATACATTAATACGTGAATCTCGAGCTTGATACAGTGCTTGCATGCATCAAACATCTCTGTTTGAAGAAGAGAGGATCCCTAATTCTGAATTAACTCCTTTCAATCCAAAGTGAACTAAACATCTGTGTGTCCAAGATCCTTTCCCAAACATGTGTGCACTGATTGCTAGCATTTATGAGAGTTACCTACTTGTTACCTTAGTGAGGAAAACAAAAAGATAGCATTTACAGACATTAAAAAAAAAAACCACCTCCATATGTATTTTTCTTCTTTTTCTGCCTTTGGGCCCTGTTGAGTTACCCTGGGTAATGTGCCTAATTTGTTAACACTATATATATATATATATATATATATATATATATATATGTGGGATTTATAAACAGGTACTTTTAACAAAGGTTAAAGTCACATCAAAATTTGGAACAGTCTTGAACTTCTATTTAAATAAGTGTTCATAACAATGATTAAACACTGTTTCTGTCCTCTCTGCCTGACATCAACTGTGCTGTGACATTAGAGAGCTAGTCACTGATACTTTCCAGACACTCCCTCACAGACTATTTGAAAAGGATTTCATTTGCTTTTCACATTATCTCTTCTGTTTTCAAGACTGTTGAAGCTGAAGAATGCAAAAAATATGTTCCTGGCTTTAAACACAAACTTGGGTGAAAGGCAGGAAAAAAAACCTAGGAAAAAACCCCACAAGTAGGCACCAAAGCATAAACAACGTGACAAGACTTCAATACACTGAAAAGCTATTTCCATGTCTGTTCAAAAATGACTGCTTGCACGAGCAGCAGAAGTGTTCTGCTGCTGGCTGCCTATGGGTTTGTGGCCTCTGTTCCCAAAACTTTTCCATTACCACACTTCCACCTCCCCACAACCCCTGCGATATCTCCATGAATAGCCTTGAAAGGTTGAGAGCCACCCAGTTGACACATGTTAGCCAAGGCATGTAGCAGCCGAGCCTGGATCCATCTCTATCAAAAGCTTTCAGTGCAGGCACTGATTTGGGCCTTTTCTATCTACTCAGCATTTTCACAGAACCCCCAGGAATGTAGTTATTTTAAGATTTCCACATCTCTGCCAGGTTAAAATAGATATCAGCCAACAAAAGCCTGACAGAAACAATGCAATCACAGAAGCCCTTTACTCATAGAAAAGCAGAACACCCCCCCCCCCCCCCCCCCAGATTTCAAGGGTAGTTCCTAAGTCAATGTGGGACACCTATTTCACTCATCCTGGAGGATAAGTAAATTGAAAGTAGTGCACTTCTTCCAGTGAAAGTATCTAGTTTGTACAAAATATGAAGCAAAACCTATGTTTGGTGGTGCACTGATGTCAGAGGAAGAGTAAGAGCCATGTTAAAATAAATAGCCACAATATAAATGCTGAGTTTCCTGGGGTTTTTTGTCTGCTAGACATTGAACAGAAAAGGTAAATCTTCATATTTCATCCAGGAGTTTCTGGATTTTTCCATGAGGAAGAGCAAGGAGCATAAACCTATCATACACACCTATGGATTGAAAAAGAGTTACAAAACCAGAAAGCAAACAGTGAAAGACACAGAGAAGGAAAACTAGAAAGAAACCATTGCTTTCCTGTTGAAAGCAGGCAGGTAGAATTTAAAGTGGAGTCAGAGTCAGTTAGGAGAAGTCATCAGTGTTTATTTCACCCAGTATTTATTTACTGCTTTGCAACTTATTAGCAAAGAAGAAGAGAAAAGGCAGTTTCCCTGAACACAACAGGAGTCAGACAGCAGCAAGCAACAGCCCGTCTCATCAGAAAGCAATTCCCAATCATGGGAAAGTTTGTTTTCTCAGCAGTTGTTCCTTTCTAAGGGAGAATAGTGCCATGACCTCTAAAAAAAAAATTGCAAGACCCAGCAACTTCCATGAATACGCAGTGGCTCTGTGGTCATAGCGCTTGCGTTGGCTGAAGAAAATTCAGGGGTTGGTAGGACTCTATGGATTCCCTCATACTGCACTTCTGACTCTACAAACTCTTCTGGTATTTGTCTCTCTGCATTTTTGCCCATCAAGATAGACCTAAAATGCTCCTGTTTCACTGAAAAAAAAAGTTTCACTGAAAGCCCTTTGGAAATCTGCTTTAAAGAATTTGTACCTTTTTTTTTTTTTTTTTTTTTTCTCTGTTTCAGATTTTTTAAAATGAGGCATTTCTCTACTCACAGCTCCACAGCTCCAGCCCTCTTTCTTCACCCAGAGAAACTCTCTAGGTTTTTCTGGGGACTATGTCCCTGGGCCTGGGTCTGGGTCTGGCTTTATGCTGTCTCTCCTGTTTTCAGACACATGCACACCTTTGCTCAATAATGCCATAGACCTTTGCGTGTCATTCTCCCTAACACCTAGACAGAAGAAGTGACAGCAGGGAGAGGCTGACCAAATAGGGTGGAAATGGAGGAAGAAGCAGGGTGAGGTAGATGCTTTTCACCACATGAGTTAGAGATCCCTAAGCAAATGTCATGAGCAGCTCGATTTTTTACATAGAATTGCACAAGCAGCAATTTTGAACCATATAATAACTGCTTTAGTTTGTTTTTACTTTTCTCTTTCTTTTTGCCCAGAGCAGAAAAAGAGGGAAATTCTTCTCATAGTATTTTAATACCCTAAACGAAAGTTTCACCATCTCTTTATCTGCACTCCTTATATGAACATGTCATACAGTGGTTTGCTTGTGTCATGTTTGGGGTAAAGCTAAAATAACACTTTTTCCAAAACAAAATAAGAAAGAAAGAATTTTTGCCATTAAGAACATATTTTCCCTTCTTTTTTCCTCAGACAACACATTCTCCATTGAGGGTATCTTGTGATGTATTTTCACACACACACAAAAAAATATTTTGTTGGAATGATCATTATTTTGTTATTTGTTAGATCTACAAAGGTCTTTCTGACAATGATCTTTAAATAAAACCTTTAAAGAGAGAAGAAAAACGAATTATCAAACTCTGGAATTACACTGCACAACAACCCACAAAACCATTTCAAGGAAGTGATGAGCCACGATGTGGTGAGCTTTACTTACTAATGAGGTAATGGCCTTGCGAGTAGAGAACTTACTTTCAAGAGTAAGCAGTCAACTGTTTGGGAGCATAGCAGCCACCAGAGAATATGCTTCCTTCAAGTTGCTGTTGTAACTCATCTTTATATGAAGAGAACCAGACAGCATTAAGTGGATATGACAGAGGTTAGCTGAATTAAATGGCTGTGTGCTTGCAGAGCTTTTATTTTTCACAGTCAGCCATGTTTTCCAAGTGGATGTTGGCAGTGTCAACTGTATCCAGAAATGTCTCGATTTGCACAGCAGAGGCATCTGGGCCTGTACTGCAGGCAGATAAACACTGGGAAAATACAGTTGTGTTTAGTGAATCGATTGGTTGAGAAAAGACAGATGGCGATGAATGAACTAACAGCATTTTTTTCTTTTTCAGTAATGAAGAAATGATAGATTTCTCCATTCCGGTCTGAGAGGTTTCCCCCTACACCCACGAAGACAACATGACTCCTGTTTTCTAAGTCTCTGTTCAGCACAACGTACATGAATCTGTGCACAACAGCTGCAGGCCTCTGATGTCTTATTGCTAGAGTGTCTTCAGCAACAGACTTTACAAACAGCTGGCAGAATATTTCTGCCAGCAGAAAGTCTGAGCTGGAGATTTAGGCTAGAGACTATAGATTTCTTTCATTACTGAATATTTTACTGGAGTCAGGCATTACTCCTTCAGAAAGACTGTCAAGTGGGTTTAACCTCTACTACTCTATAGAGAAATAGCATTGAGCCATTTAAGCAATGATTATTTTGAGGAAGACACTTTACATAGCTCATGGACATCAACAAGCTATTCCCATTAAGAGGGTGAGTCCATACCTAAGCACGATTGTCATCTTTTCCTACACACAGATGTCAGAAAAAAAGGAAGCCTGTTAACATCTGAGGGTGCTAATCCATATGTTTTCTGCACAGTGGTTACACATTGTAAAGCAGTCAGCTATTCTTTCCACAGGTGCAACCCCTCTGCAAGACTTAGTGAGATGCTATGTGATAAATTTGGGCTGCACAGATGTTTACTTTGCCTGAAAGTCAAGTAGCCAAATAAACCAAAGCGTTCCATTACCCAGCAGAGTTATTTTGTTATTACTGTCTTCTCTACCTTGAGGGAGATTCCCAGTACCATGTGCTAGGCAGTGTTAAGAAAAAGAGTAACAATGGAGAGCCTTTACAACACAATGGCATTCAATAGCCAAGAGTTGTCATCGCTGTATTTAAAAAAAATAAAAAATAAAATGAATACCTATCTCAAGCAACAGAAAAGCAACCTTTAAAAGAAAACAGCAACTCTGCAACAATACCTCAAGGGAAATCCAAAGGACAGGGAGTAGTACCTGGGCCACTCTAAAAATCACTGCACTGTTGTGATGAGAAATGTGCAAAAATTCTCTTTGCTGGAGTATCACGGTCCACTGACATATTCATAGTAATACAAAAATACAGCAAGACTAACATCCTAATGATTTTAGAGATAATGAAAAACAATACTACCTTTGGGACCCTACAAGAGAAACAGAAAGACTCTGACTCAACATTATCACTGAGCCTGATTCACAGGGTGCAAAACTGAAAGGTTTTAACAGAAGCAACTAAGTGAGCTTGTTAAATATTGCAAGTACCACAATTTTACTCTGTATAAGATGTTTTAGAAATTAATCATTGATGAATAGTATCGTATTCAATATTTATGATAGTATAAACAGAGCCAGTATAATCTTGCATATTATTCTTCTGTTCTGATTTATGATTTCAAATCTGCATCTTGAGTTACAGTATAGCACATGGGGCCATCACAATCCAGTTGTGGGATTCTCCTGCTTTCTACAATGAGATGGTCCAGCCCTGACCCACAAACCTGAATCTCTAGATGCTAAAATAATTTCAAGAACATGTGTTGAGGGAAACTAACTCCACTGCCTAGTACCAGAAATTATTTTTCACCATGCTGTATTCTTGCCAAATCATTTTGAATGTATTTATTTGGCCTTTTTTTGCAGACTGTGCACTCCTCAGAAATACAGTATTTAAATCATGCCACATATAGTTCATTCATATCACCTTGAAAATATATATACAAGTTAATGACTAAAACCACATTGAGTTGTAAGAATTTTAATGCAAGTATCTCAGCAGAGATACTATGCAGTGTGGAGAGGATTGTTGCGGGAGGATATTGGACCTGCACAACTCTATGAGCGTTATAACAAGCAAAGCCATTTATTTTTCTAATAGGACATACTTATGCTTTTGCCAAAGCTCTTACTTCATAATTAGCAAATCAGCAGTTAGACAGCTATCAACGTTTTCGCCTATCATCATAAGACCACTCTAACACGTGCTGTGCAGACCAACTTCTTGTTCACGCGCTGTTCACACAGCGGTAACTTCTCACAGTTCAGTACTTTTCCACAGTTTAGCATTGCATCTGTCCGTTGTTTTTCCCTGCCACCTTGGCACAAATCAGCAGTTTCTTATCTTTCTCCCAAGGCCTGTTTCTCTTCAAAGCCTAGCTGCTTTCCAGAGACTGCAAGGCTGACAGGCTGATGTCTCCCACAGAGGATGGAGAAGGAAGAGTGGTTCAGCTCCCTCAAAAGAGATGCAAGGGATGTCAGTGAACATCACATGCATCATCAAATAATAGGGAAGACAAAACCCAAAACATAGGGCTCATACTTAAATTAACCTGCAAAAGCAGACTAGAAGAATTAAAATAATAATAATAATGGCTTTTATATACATTCTTAATCAACTAAGATCCTCTGTCTACCAAGTCCACTGGCAAAATTATACACAAAGCTCATGGATGACTTAATATGCTACTCATAAGATAGCATAAAATACAGCAGTATTTACTGCATTAAGACACATTAAATTAAATTATGTAACATATGATTTGGGACACAGCAAATGAAAAGTTATTTCTTGAAGAAATTCCATAGAATAGGTTGCCATGGTAACTAATAAAAATCACCATCTATTGTTAAACTTAGTACTTACCAACTTATTAAAAATAAAAGGAAAAAACATTTTAGGTAGCCAGTGTAATCTGTGATTAACAGCTAAAAAAATAAAATGCACAGGAGGATTGCTAGTTTTTATTTCAATTCATAGCTTACTTCATGTTTGGAAATAAGTAACAAGAGCAAAAGTTGAAAAAAAAAAAAAAGATAAGCTGTTGTAGAGAGAAATCCTCACTTTTCCCAGGCATTTTTCTAACTTTCAAAGTAATAGATTGATTTGGATTGATTTCCTTTTTCACCTCAAGCTGCTAAAGTTCAGAGTTCTTGGAAAATCATCAAATGTGTCCTTCCAAAGTCTCTCTGTGTTGAAAGTCATGAAAGATCAGATCCTTTCTGACAAATACACATTCATCAGTTTCTACAATAGATGCTCTTATTGCATATGAAGAAAATAAAAGTAGGGTCATTTTTAGAAGCAGCCACTACCCTTTAATGTGGAACAATAGGGAAGAGAAAAACTTTTACTTGTTTTTAATATAAAGCTCACACCTTCTCTCTTTGTGATGTGCATGAAACTATTCTACATGCATGAATTTTTTAGGAAACAACATTTAAGCATTTCCTGAATTTGTTTCCATGACATCATAACTGAAGAATAAATCTCACAGACTGATTAAAAAAGTCTGCATTATTTTCACTGCCCAGTTTGAAAAGCAAGTGATAAAATCAAAGAACAAGTATTTTATTTTTAATATATATTCATTGTAAATTATCCTTAATATAGCAAATAAATAAATTTGAATTATTGGCTTAATTCCCTAAAGTTGAGAAACAGTCACTGCCCTTCACTTTCAAAGATGACAGGAAGGAAGCTGAGGATTTGGCCTACGCATTTCATTAATACGGCAAGAGAAAAAGATTAAAAAGTATATTTATGCACATATCCAGAGTTTATGGACTCATAGCTCTGATGTATTCTGCCACCTGACTAAATTCTGGAAAGAAAACATTAAGTCTGATGTACACAGAAATAGAAGTGACCATTAGAAGGCAGGTAGAAGGAATAGAGGCTTCATAAACTATCGTGATCTAGTAAAATTCTAAATACTGTATCTTACCATCACATCTGAAAAATCAATTAGTATTGACTTTCTGTGCTGTGAACTGAAAGACTGGAGGAACTTTAAGAAGAGGCTAACCACGGATGTCTCAGAATTTCGTTTTCAGACTGTTTGGGGGCAAGATCTTTAATGACGTGGAAAACAGAATATATTAAATCTGAGCACAATCATACATATTTTGGAAGTGTATTCTTGTGACCTCAGCTAATGAAGAGGAATAATGACTCACTGTTCTTAGAAAACTCAGATCAGCACAGGACACAAAATTACAAAGAAGCCAGCAAACTGCAGCATGGAGGGAGAACTGTGAGAATACGTGATGTAGGTCTCAACTAGATAGGAATATGATGATAAACATCCACCTGCACAGAATGAAAAAGACTTAATGCATAGGTACCTAACATCCAAATGCTGCATTTTTTATAACATGCCATAGAAATAGACCAGGAAAGATCAAGAGGATTGCCGTTGTCCTTAATCCTGCTAGCAACAGGGAATTTGCCTTGTAAAGCTCCTCTTCTCTCCTAGCATGTCCCACACATTGGCAAGCCCCAGCCATCCTGCCTGGGAAGGGCTCTGTCCAAATCCCAAGAGTGGCAATCCAGTCAATCCTGTGGGTGATCAAAGTACACAGACCTGGGACTAGCAAAATATACAAATGCCTTTAGAAGAACCAAATATACTTTAGAAGGACCAACACACCCTACTCATGCTAGTAGTTGTAACCAAACTATCATGACTCAGAAATCATAAAGAGAGGGAAGAAATTTAATTCCAGTCCTACCAAACTGCTACTCCCCACCTCCTCACCATCCAAAAAAATCATATTAAGACAAAATACATGTGCAAATCAACATACCTTTCAACCCCATCCCTGCCAGATGCCAATATATCAGACACAAAGGGATTTGAGCCACAAGAGTTTTTTTTTTTTAATATGCCCAGTAACTCCTCTATTTTCTGCCATACACATGCCACCATGTATCTCTGAAAGTTGTCTTGTCTCTGCTGTCATGTTTGGAAGACTAGCTCAGACCTCATTCTTCAAATGGTCAGAAAACTTCCAATTTCCAGTCTAAACTTATGATCAGTATACAACACTTTGAAGTCATGCCAGTACTTCCTTTTAACTTGAAAAGATCTAGTCTTCTTTACCTCCTTCTCTCTCCTGAATGCATTTATACATGAATCATCATATATTCTTTCTACCCTTTGCTAGGCCAAACAAATCTAGAAGCAATGGGACAGTTATGCACAGAGCATTTTGAATGATTTTAAAATTAATGTGAGAGTCAGACAGCGTCACATAGCCTCTACATATAACAACCACATAATATCTATAACAACTTGCATTTTAATATAATTTAGAAGACTTAGTCTGCTCCATTCCATTTATTAGGATTCTAAGTGTATGCAAGGAAAACACAGTTGATGATTATCTGAATTCAATCTAAAAGCAAGCCAAAACTCAATCTTAGCAAATTAGACTGGTATCAAATAAAATAGAAATTGGAATATTCACCTAATTGAATATTATACTGAGCTATGAAAGCAGTTCATTAACTCCAATATAGTTTCTCGACATAAAAAGGCAATTAACTATAGTGTCATTTTAAAGAAAAATCTTTAAACTCATTCATTAAATATATTTAAATGGCATTTATGGAAAAGAACGTGACCTTTTATTAAATGCATTTAGCCGGAGCAGATGAGATTCATGCTGGCTGACAAGACTTTTGAAGGTGAACAAGAGGTGAAAAGAAGGTAATTACGTGGTGTCAAAAAATGTATAACAGCTTTGCGTTAAGGGATGCAGTCTCGCAAAATTATTTTAATATTAAATATTTCCCTAAGTGGCCAGTACACTCTGTGAGCTTCTTTGGGCTTTGATTTCTGATCCATGGCTTCCAAATTTAGGATCAGATCAGAGCACATAGGGACAACAGAGAACTCAAAGTCTGAATGCACTTCCTAAGAAAATGTCCATGTACCCTGGCCAGTTAACCAAACTAGAAAGACTGAATCAACTGTAGTTCTTAAACATAACAACAACAGAAGCCAGCTCAGAGCAGAACAAAGATTTCAGCCTTTTAGTACTGTCTCCTTTTTTCTTCTCCACTTCCTGCATTTTAATTAAAAATTAATTAAAAGGCATATCTAATTCTTTAATCATTGTATGGGTCTGCAAAGCCAGAGGCATTCCCTCAAGTATCACAAGGGAAGCAAGGTCAAACCTACAAAGAGCTTGAATATGAAACCTCTGAGGTTTCTCAGTATTTTTCAGACACAAATCTCTGAAATTCAGCCTTTTCATTTCTCTAGTACCAGTGGATCAGTTACTCTTGTCGCTGAGTCAGTCCCAACTAAATTCTTCAGAGAAAGGCCTGTAGAAATGGCGTCTTTGATTGAAATACAAAAAGAGGGGTTTATCACAGCCTAAAAAAACAAGAAATCAAACCTATAATACTCTTTGTTGATGTAAACAGTTTTGTATCCCGTTATCCACCATGTTATGCAAGCCATACTTCCATCACATAGCCCTTCAGTAGAGTGAGGTTTTCACCAAACTGGTTATGACCTCTTAGAAAGAGGAATTAGATGCATCTGTCAGAAAATGTCAAGAAATTGTTTTGCATTGTGCCATTATCCTGTTAAGTTCTAATTTTTTCTTTAATGATCACACAACTCGAAGTATGATAAAAGAAAGTTTTTAATGACTACAACCAGTGAAGTTGAAAGCTGCCTTTCTCTATTCTGGGCCCAGCCCTTTCCTGCTGTGATTTGCCTTCATTCCAATTCCTGCAGCCAGCATATACCATCACACTCATCACAGTCTCATCTAATGAACACACTCATCACAGTACCACCTAAAACCAGAAGGCAACCGTTTATACAGTTCCCCATATTTCTGCTCTTCTTGAGGATGGGATACAAGGGATGAATAGCTCCCCTGATAAACAGCTTACAGTTGTTTTATTTAGTCTAAATTTATACTGTTCCTTCAGTACCTGATTTAGACAGCCAAAGGGTCAAAGCATACTGTACCCTGGGATCCTCTGACAGCAGAGGTGGCTTCTGCTGAAAATAAGCAACTTCCACTGTGTGGTGGCAGACTGATAAACAGCCAATAGAAATCAGGAAACTCCAAAAATGCTTTGCATTTAAAGGCAGGTGATTTATGAAACCTACAACTTGACTTAATTACAAGGTCAACAGGGAAGAGTTCCCCTCAGCACACTGAATGGAGAAAAGGAACATGGCCCCACCCAGCTGAATCTGTAAAGGGCTGCTGAAACAGGGCTGAAGGAATGAAATAACTTAAGTATCAAGACACGTGTGGGCTAGCTGCCAAAGAGACATCACTCTTTCTGCCAGCAACATGACTGTCAGCAGATAATCACAGCCAACCTGACAGTAAAGTAGGGAAGTGAGGAGACTGCCACATTTCACTCTCCAGTGTGTCTGCAGGAACTCCAAGGCTTGCTGCTTGACAAGCAAAATGCTACAGTTGATTACTGACATTACAGGGAGAGGCTGATAGAGGCTGAACATCAGGTTTCCTCCTGTTTCAGCTGTCAAGAATGCAAAAATCTGACTTTAGTGCTGGAATGTGAGAATGGAGAAAATAAAACCAGCAGCCATAGTATGGCAGCATGTCCAGCTCTCTTGGACAGAACCATCAGTGAAGAAAACACGCTAGAAAGTACTGTTGTGCTCAGAAAAGACGAGCTAAACATGTCAAGTTCTGCTCAATGCAGCCCACAGGGCAAACGCTGTACTGGCAGAAAGAAGATAGTCCATACTCCAATGCCAGAGGAAGCAGGACAGCAGAACTTCCCCGGCATTTACCTGTCCTGATTCTTATCTTCCCAGTCATGTACTGAAAAGCTGGCAGATGAAAGCCATTTCTACCCATTATAGCTTCTAAGTGTTGTATCAGGTCTTAGATGTTCGGGGTTTAATATCTGGACAGAGAAAAGAAACAAACACTACTCCTTCTAATCTGACCTAATGCAGTAGACAGGAACTTGTCTGGCAAGAGATTTGAGTCCCAAAACCTTCTACCACCGCTGGAGAAGGAAGATACATCACAGTTCAATCTCCCAATCCCACCAGAGAGTGTTGTCCACACAGAGAAACAGTGTGCCAAAGAGGAAAAAGTTTAGATCTCAGAGTAAATTAGATTTAAGATTAAACAGAAACATTTATCATCCTTCTAAACGTTCTCCTCGCAGGTTGGTTAGTTGAATACTGAAGTTTACTAACAGCTGATGGGTGCTACAAATACGTCTGGAAAATATAAAACTTAAGTCCTCATGCAGAAAATAATAATCACTACAGCTACACAGATCCATGTTATAAACATCCAACTAGAAAAATTAGAGAATACTGCCCACAGACTCCTTTTAAAAGTAGTGGGGGATCACGAACCCATCACTCAAGAGTGCAGGGCCAGAGATGAATTTTATAATTTAAGAAAGACTTCAACCTTGGTATTTATTTTGATTGAAGCTGTTCTAGGGCTCTTCACATTTCATTAGCTGAAGAAATGTCAATAGAAGTTCATTTTTTATTGAACTACCTGATTTAGTGTCATTTTTCTCTTTAAGGAGAAAAATAGTCACCTGGTTTATAAAAATTACCATTTAATTAGAGTTTTAAATCAGAAGCTTCAAGAACATCACAAAAGAGATTTACAGTCCAACAAAATAGGTGAGGATTCAACATCTTCACATAATCACAGTATATTGTTTTCATCACTCTCTTAAATCTTCATCTACTCCCCCAAGCTTCAAAAAAAACCCTGGTGAAACCTGTATCGCTGTACAAGATGTCTACAGTACCTATACAAAAACTTAAAAGTAGAGATGAGAATTACAAGGTACTTTTAATTTCATCTGCACCATGCATACTCCCCAGCTGAGGCAAACTAGCGCAGTTCTCACAACAACAGAGCTAATTTCTCTAACACTGTCCAGCAATACAACTTTTCATATTTATCTCAGTCAAGATTATCACATCACATCCTCACTAATGAGCCTTACTGATCCAAGTCATATTCCTGTTCTAACTGGCTAGTAGTGAAGTAAATCTGTGGTGCAGGCTCTCCTTTCACACAAGCCACTGCAGTTTATTGAAGAGCAGAACATACCCATGGGTTGCAGGGGGAAATATTTTTCCCAGGCTAGAGAATGACGGTGCTGTTGCAAAGACACTGTTTCAGCCTGGGAGGCAAGAGGCGGGCAGGCAACTCCCAGGCTCACTTTTCTTGAGTGCTCTGCTTAAAACCAATCAGGTTCTGTGAGAATCAGAGATTTGCAATCGATCTACGTGCATGAGAACAACATTATAAATGCATCTATTTTGCTGCCTCAGCACAAAGCCTGATCAGAAGATAAATATATTTGCTGAGCAGTATAACTGTTGTTATCATGATAGAAAACAGTGAAGCAGGACTGATGAGAGGAAAAAAATAATACTTTGACTATGAAAGTCAGTGAATGTAAACATCTGATTCTTGGGGGACTGATCCAGGAACATTTTTGCCCTTGTATATTGATACTTTTATACTTCCAAGGTCATAGCCTTGAGACACTGAAGGGAAAAATTCAAATGCTCTCTAGTGCTAGGTGAAGGGATGCTTTGGTTTTACAAGCTTGATGAAGTTAGTACCTGCAGTTAGTATTTTTATACACAATTTAGTCTTATGAACAATTCATGATCTAGCAAAGAGATTGGGATTTAAAAAATCATATAAAAGTGTTTCTGAATAGGCAAGTTTCTGGGCTCTGAGTCCAAGTTGTTACAGAGAAAAAGTATTTAAGAGAACATAAGTACATATGATAACAAGAATATGCTATGTGATAACACTGTATGTCTTCAAAGTGCTATAGGGAATAATCAGAGAGAGCACTAGCATAGTAAGGGTAAATGGATTGTGGAGCCTGTATACCCCCTCTTGTTTAGCATCTACCAGTACCAAACCAGTGTTTATCTTCTCGCTTTTTGGTTTCCATTTAGCACTACATCACTAGAAGCAGCACATGAAATAAAAAAGTCTAGGTGATAGTGAAACCAAGGTGGCTGGTGTAACACAGAATGTTCTGGACAACCTAAATACTCTTGTACATCGATAAGGATGACCTTCAGTTCAGAACTGCCTTTCTTTTATTGGTCAGTTGACACAGTGCTGAGGGAGAGGGAACACAAAATCTCCAAGGTTGCAGGTGTTAGACATGTTGTGAATGGTCATGGGCAACAGAAAACTCCAAGAATACTGAGTCCACCAGTCAAAAGCCAACATCCAATTAGCCCAAATGGCAAAGGGCAAAGAAATAATTTGTCACATTTTTTACTTGCTGAAGTCCAAAAGTGCTTGTAAGCATTCAAGTTTGTGATAGAAATGCATGCTCCTTTGTCACATGAATTTTGCATAAAATATGCTGACTAGCATAGCTCATGACTGCCATGCTGCAGCGTGCTGTGCTGGATGGCCAGGAGTTATTAACAGACAGTAGCTGTGCCTAGCTGAAGGCTGCTTGTTTACTGACATGCTCCACTGAAATCAGTGGGGTTTTTCTTAAAGTCTTTTAGGATTCTTCTCTGATTTGTGCAGACAGGAGTACACTGGTACAACCTCTGGACTTAATAAAGAGGTGCAGCACATATATATTTCATAAATGCAATAGTTACCTCAGTCGGAATGAATTTTACTTAAAATGTAGTATCACATGCAAGTAAAACTAATGTTTCTCTGCAGGAGTCTTGTTTACATGGGCATTAAAAGACAGTAATTGTTATATTTACAGAGCTAGAGTTTGATGAAGGGCCACAAGTTGGACTCCCACTATCAATATCTGCCAAACATAGCAGGAACTAATTCTATTTTTGCAGCTGACACTTCATGCTGAGCAATAAAATTGGAATGCAATCTTGTTCCCTTGTCAAATGAGACATATCAGCATGGAAATCTCTTATAGGTGCTTCCCAAAGACAGGAAAATTAGCAGAACCACACAGGAATTTGAGCATGGTCATTCCCACAAAGGTAATTCATGCCTTACTAATTATGCTGGAAGTTTTATGCAGCAAAATTCCCTTGTGGACATAAACTCTTATTTGAATCTATGCACACAACAACATTCTTATAGAGTTTCAGATTTTTTAATGTTCTTAAAGATTATTTACCCGCTGTTCTAGATATTCTCCTAGGAGAGTTTTGTGTTGCAATTCACTAAGAGGGCCAGTCTATCCACAGTATCATCCCTTGGAGGTAATCTTGCATTTTCTGATTGATGTGAACAATAAGGCTATAAAGGCATAAAACAGCTATAAGACAGAAAACTAAAAAAAAAAAGGACTGTATCAAAGTCACATGTACAATCTATGAGAGAAAAATAAACAAAAAAGAGTTAATCTAGTGTCAAGAGCCTAAATCAAGTTAAATTAATGAAAATAAAATCATAATAAGCTAGATAGCTCATTAAAATAAAATAGTTTAAAATAAAATTAACATTTTTAAGAGTGCTAATTAACCACTGGAACAATTTATGTTGACATGTAGTAGATTTTCCATCATTTGCATACTTCAGATCTACACAGGGCTTCTTTCCAACAAAGAACACTGCTGTCCACACAGAAGTTGTGTTCAGTACTGGGATTACTGGGTGAGAGGCTCTGATCTTTGTGGGGATATAGGCAAGAAAATGACTGCAGTAGCCTGATCTGACCCTGAAATCTGTGAATTTCCATTCTGGAAGGGCCATATGCAATTGATACACCAATAAATGGCACATCTGGTTGACTGCCTGGGGGCAAAAGAAAATTCCAGTTCAGGGAATCAGAAACACTTGCTCTGGCACAGCTACTTACAAAAGGCCATTTAAGGTGTCACACTGTGCTGACCACAAGCCTGCCCTCATGAGGGTGTGTTTATCAACTGTCCATTCAATAGCCTTATTTTTTTTTTCTTCTATTATGATTAATAGAGAAAATCTGTGTGTACATACACCCTTGTACATCCTTTTTTTTTTTTTTAAGTGCTTTGGTTCTTTGTACAATATTAACTGTTAAGGCAAACCCATAAAGCCAATAATTCCCATTGCACAACGCATCTCTTTTCAGTGTTGGTTGCCTACAGCAGCTACTTAGCAAGTTTGTTTCCAGTAGGTTGAACCAATTAAAAACATTCTTCAGCTTTAATAAACTAATACTCTACCACTCACCCTAGAATATTCCTTCTGTGAGCAAGTGCTCTGCATCATCCGCCTATACTGTTTTATGTTGGTGCCTCTAGCTCCCAAGAAGCACGGAGCTAAAATGAAAATGCTGAAGAGCTTCCAGCCTGAAGCTGCTCTTGCATACAATTATGCCTGCTGCTAATAGCCTTCCATTACAGCTATGGCACAGGTTTTGCTAATCCATTACAAATGATTGGTTGGAATTTAAAACACTGCTGCAAACACACCAGTTTTCACACTGAGCTCAAATTGACAGATTCTAAACCCTTTTATGCTCTGAAAGCAACAAGGTGGTCCATATTACAACAGCTATTACCTAAGGGAAGTGTTGAACTGATCACCTGGACACTCCTTGGGATTCACCTGTGAGGTACTTTCCTGAAAATTATGAGGCTGCCTCTGCCTATTTACAGTATCAGTGTGAGCTCTGAATTCAGACACTAGGTTCTTACAAAGTCCTTGCTGCATAGATCTTGCCACTAACCAGCATTGCATGCAGTGTTGCAGCTTGCCTGAAGAGATGAATGCATAGCTAATTGAGCTTGAAATTTCTGACAGATCTATAAAATTCTTAAAGAAATCTCAACAAAACTAAGAGCATATGCAATACCTCAAATTTCACTCTGAGGTGCTTGATTTGTTTGTTCTGATGTATTAGAGAAAACCTACAGCAAGTTCACACAGAGTTACAAAAAACATTTCTGTTTTTGAAGTGCCATTTTATTTAAACATTGCCATGTGCAGAGCCACTATCCACAGGCCACTCAGTTCCAAAGTCATATTCAAATGTACATTGAAATGTATTAGCTGGCAGCCTGAAGATAGCATAGATTTAGCTGAATCAGGATTTCTCAGATATTTTTGGAAGAATTCAGTCAGCATTAAGATAGGCAAACATTGGCATATAAAAATTCAGGTGTCTACATGTGAGTCAGGGTCCACATGCCTGTTAGTGAAGCTTAGACAGCCAAGCACCTCACCTGACAGTGGACACCTGCTCACTGGCCCATGAAATCACACCTTTGTTCCACTGTCTGTAGAGACTTGAGCTTGATTCAGTTGCTTGCTCACAAATCGCTGCTGTCCTTTCAGATGCTCTAAAGCATTCCATGAGACCTGCATTGGCAGTTGCATGAGTATCTCCCAGACTTGCACCCTATCCCCCCCCAGCCCTGGGTGGATGTCCTAGACACTCAACAACATCCCAGGCAGCACCAGACACCCAAGACTAAAGAACAGAGCACAGCCCTAAATCCACTCCGATTTTTAACAGCAGCACAGAGGCCTATCTCACCTGCAGACACCTGCACTTAAGGTTTAACCTTAAACAGTGTCTGAAGCTGGTGAACTGAGGGAGAGCAATTGGTTCTTCTTCCTTGAACAGCATCTTAAAAAACAATACAAGAAAATACAGCAAAATCCTCACTAGAAATAATCTAGTTTATTTTTCTTTACAGGAAATGATATCTTTACCTCTATCCCTACTTAGTGCTGGTTTAAGTAGCAATTAATTAATGAAACAGCAAACAAAATCAAGTGAGACTGCTCAGATTCAGTTGCAGATCACACCTCCATGATGCCAGGTGGGGAAAAAGGCCCAAGATTAAGAGAAAGTTCTCTCTACAACTCTCATTACTTTGCAACTTTAGTATCATTTAGCAAACGTGACTTTTTATACAAGATTAAAACCATGGAAAGGGCTTTTTACTGTGCGAGTTGCACTTACACAGTGCCATCTTGTGTTGCTAGTGGATAATCGGTTTTGCTAAACAGAGCCCAACACAGTCCAAGTACTTTAGTGAGGATCAAAATACACAGATACAACAGCATTCATAAAGTGAGCTTCTCTGCCTGTTCCTGTCCAGGGGAAGGAGAGGAGGAAGAAGTTTTCATTGCTCACATTTCCCAACTTGAATTAACAAACACAGGTTTGAAGGAGCCTTGTTAAACTAGGCCTTTAACAAGGGTGAGAAACTCAGCTTTAACTCTGCAAGAGTTTCAACTTCAGCCCTTTGAGCCCCACTAAATCTGAAATTCCACTCACTGTTTGCTCACAAGCAAGCAATTTGGTACAAACTAATGCAGTTTTAGGAAAAGCGAGCCTGGCTCAGAGAATATCATTCCAGGCTACACAACATCAGTCAGGCAGCTCTGGCAGTATCACAGACCACATGTTGCTGAGTTTTCTTCTCTCCCTTCATTCTTCACCCCCAGGTGATTTCTGTGCCCAGGTGATTCCCAGAAACAGGGCAATACAACCGGGCTCAAGATGAAAAAGATGGCTTGGCCGTTCCTGACTTTTCCCACAGCTTTGCTGCACAACACCATACTGGGAGTGGGGAACTCATGGATAAGCTAGGATAAATTCATTAATGCCTCGGTGCTTGAGAAACTTTGACTTGTGACAAAAATTCTGTCTCTGTGTATTTCAGGCTGGTGATGGAGATCATGGGGATCCAGAATTTATTGGGGGGGGGCTGGGGGGAGCAATTGTTCATATTCTGATGCTGCCTACCATAAAAGAAGAATGAAAACTAGACAGCACAGAGGGGCATCCACACCATCTCCATTAGGTTCGTGCCTTAATCGAGAGCTAGATGAGCACAGAACCCAATTTGGGTTCCTATTCTGAGTAGTTCTCAGGTAAGCAATGTTCCACAAGCAGCAGGCAGGACCCCAGGCTCCCAGAGAGTTGTTTGAGCAGGCAGTGTGAATGTCCCTCCATAGGCTGCATTTGAGCACTAGGGTCTTCATACCCCAGGGTTCTCACCTGTGGTCTACCATGCCATTACTTACCACAATAGTGGAAACCAAATGAAGCACCTTCACCAGTCCACTTCACAGGAGACACTTTAACTGAACACCAAAAGCCAAGGCCAAGTTACAAAGGTGGCTGAACAAGGAGCTTGGCAACTTCAGGTTGATGAGGCATTTTAGATTACTTTTTTTTGTTTGTTTTTAAAGCAAAATTTGGAAATAGTGTTTGGCACTCTGTAATGCAGCATTTACTAGCAGGGAGTTCCTTGGTGCAAAGCAAGACCCATCTGTTCAGGGGAAAGATCAATAAACGAAAGCAAAATTGGAGACAGGCAGAGTTACAAGCAAAAGTTACAGGAGGCCCACACAGGTGATGTTCTCCTACTACACTGAAACTCCTCATGGTGTCATGTACAAGCTTATCTTAGAGCCCCACCACCCTCCTACACCTCCCAGCTTTCCTCTTCCTTGGTTTCATCCACAAAATGCTCCCCCAAATTCCGCTGATCCACATCACATGTCATCTTCGCTGCTTCCAGTGACATGGACACAGAAGGATATTCAACTGGGCATGAAAGGAATTGGGGAAGCCACTGACCAAAGCAATTTGGGAGGCAATGCTGAAAAACACATAGCACACATTCCAGCTGCATTTTCAGGAGTGGTAGGATCTAACCCAAAATTTTTTCAGCACCTCATTTCTAGCCACAGCAGAGAAGTTTTGGGGAACTTTCACCTCTTCCAACCTCCTCTGCCTTGTGCTTCAGGGATGAGCATATAGGACAAAATCAGTCTCACCACTTGTATTAAAACACTGAAGGGAAAGAGCTTGTGGAACTTGATGGGAGAACTATATACAAAATTTGATGTTTACTGTAAAGGGAAAGAGAAAAGCAAGAACTATTGTTCTTGCACATATGTAGGTGGACATCATAATACTTTCATAAAAAATATTTTCCCAACATGAGATTCAAACAATTTTATATTTCAGCAAATCACCTTAGACACATTTAGCTGGGTAGAAAGAAAAAAACCTTCTAATAAATGCAACATCGGAAATTTTATTTACAAATATACTGTAATCCAACAACCATTCTCCACTCAGTTTGTGGAGGAAAAAGTGATAGTTACATTTTCCAAATGGGAAAAGAGAACTCTTCCCCTTAAATGGATTCCACAGAATATTATGCCAACACCATTGAGCAAACAGATTATTCTTTGTATTTAAGTTTCAAAAAAGCACATAGTTTTAGAAACCAGCATATGGAAAGCAAACACATTTGTGTGCATTTAAATGCAGCTTCATATTAACCTAGAGAATTCACTTTCAATATATGTCAAAAATAAAGACAGCAATTGCAAATATATATTTATATTAGCTATTTCTCTAACGCTCATTTCAAGAGCTTAGAAACAAAATACCCTCTTCATATACCATTGGAAAGTCAACTAGTTGATTATAAGCCTCAAAAATATTTTGAAGTTATTACTGAAAATATACTTCTTCTCCCTTGTGCTCTCAGTACTTGAAGCTGAAAAAGTGAAAGCATTTTCCCCAGATATTTCCTTACTGCAATTACCTTCTTATAAATAAAAATAGTTATATGAAGAATACAATGCATTGCTATGAAGACTAGACAAGCGTTACTCTTAGAAAAACACACATACACACAACATATATATTTATAGATCTACATCAGCAGCAATCACCTCTTCTTTTATCTGCAACAGTGGTTTCATATCTTCATTTGCTTCACATGGAGGTTGGTTGTCCAGCTGTTAGAGAGATACAGAAGAAACTGTAATTAAAGTCTTAACTACTGAAGAATCTTAGTGACAAAAACTAAAATATCCAAGTTAAAAATAGTCAGATAATAGTATTCCCAATACCTATTGAAAATGGTAACACAAACTAAGGTTTGAATCTAACAATCCTAATTTAATGAACAGTACAAATTTGAGTTTAATCCAATTACAGCACTGCAAGTATTTCAGGCCAAGTAATATTCCACAGAACATGCACCTTACCAAGTTTTTAAGAATTATTTTTAGTATTAGCGAAGAGACAGGGTGACAGTTTTTCTAAATTTACCCTTCAATAAATAGAATTTGCTAAATAACTGTAACAATATTTAAAAATATCTTTTTTGTTCTCCCTCTGCATGTATTTGTGGGCATCTGCCAATACACTGGTGTTATGCTACAATGTTCTATGTTTAAACCACAAAAGTAAGATAAAAATGTGCAAAAATATCACACCATTAAATTACACAGTGAATATTAACAATGCTATAGTTTATCAAACATTTTATCCAATACATTTACATTCCAAACTAACAGGTAACCAGCCAGGCTGATGTCAAATACCAACTGCAAACAAAGTAATCTGCATCACAGATCTGTGCTGTGCTGTCACTGCAGTAATCACATAGCTGGTTTTTGTATTATTCAAATAGCTAATTTACATTACTAATTACTAATTTAAATACTTTATGCTGTACTTACAAGTTCTTACAATTTCTGATTTCCTTCTATCTCAAACAATTATGTTTTGAGGTGCCCAGTGGCCCAAGTAGATGCAGTCTGGAGGGAAGGGAATAGAACCGTTTCCTCACAGATCAACTCTGCTTCTGAAAGGTACTGCTGTAACTTGATGGGCTATAATGTTAGAGACTAAATAGCAATTTATCCATCAAACTTTTTGGTTACTGCCACCATCAAATTCCTGAATACTGTCTTGGCAGGGAATAATAAAAAACAGGGTTTTTTTTTTTTTTCCCCCCAATACCAAAGTATTCAAATCATTCAGCAATTTTTCCTCAAAATAAAAAAAAAAAAAGAGAGAAAATAACATGAGCAGGTTCCAGATTGAATCTCCCACACATCTGGGTGCTTCAAATAGGAGCACAGTCATGTCAGTGTAATCTTTCCATCAAAAAGGAGATAAATTCTCCTAACAGTAACTCAGAGAGACTGCTCAGATTGACTGATCCAGTGCTCTGGATCGCCTCCAGATGGAAGGGGGTGATTCTCTTCCTCCTTTCACTGATCTTAGTGGAATCCTTGCACCCAGCATTAGCCTCTGTGAATGTAATGTTAGCATCAAGGATAGGTGTGGGTTTTTCTGCTGTTAGCCTGGGCACCACACAATCATTTCTGTGGTGCAGGCAGCTTTTCCTCTTCCCGAAAGCCAAAACCAGCCTGAAAACAGCAACAGCATCAGATGCAGAGGTTCTCTTTTTCTGAGCTAGGCTTCTCAACCAGCAGATGCCGAAGCCCTGCTCTAGTGTTGTAGCATGAGTATTCTGTTCCTTTCACTGCCTTCTGGTCCACCATGAGAAAAATGTGCCGAGCTCATGAAGAAACGCGGACATGTTTCCCAGGAAGTAATTCAGAAATGCCTTCCCGTAGCTGAATTTTATCATTATAGAGAATTCCATATTTGTTATATAAAAATAGAGCCATATAATACTCTCAAGACTTGTCAAAATTAGGAGATTGTCTACCATCACCTACGACAGCAGAGAAAAAAAACACCACCATTATTCAAAGCCTTAACATCATGCTCCAGTAAATCAGAATTCTGCAAACCACAATAAAGGAAAAAAATTATACTGCACCTTTTAATTAAGATCTGTAAGTAAATCAATTCCTCCTGAACTTGTACCTAAACGAATAACCAATCACAGACCTATAATTCAAATAATAGCATCGCAAAAAGAAACCAGCATTTGTGCCACCTGCACAGGATAAACTAATAGCTTTCCAGGTATGCATTAGGACTGAATTAAATACGTATTCAGACTACTTTTTTTTAAAAAACGTAGAGAATTTTTCAGAAAGACTTCTGTGTTATCAAGACAAACCTTTTCAGCAACTGACAACTTCTTGACACAACTTTCTCAGATCTATGAAGAAAGCAGGATGATTATACCATGTTGTCTGCTTGAAGCTGCTTAATAACAAGGTGGTAAAATCAGCTACCCGCAAGTTAAAAGTAAGGAATGACTACCCTACAAAAGACAGAAACTGGAAATCAAACCTTGCTGAACCTATTCACTAATATACCAACTTAAACACGAAAGCTATCAAGTGGCTCAGCTGTGCAAACACTTGAGGTTGTACAGCACAGAGAACTACAGTCATGCACACTGCAACTGGATTGCCTTACTTTTAAATCTGATATAGCAGTCGTTGCAGAAGAGTTTGTTGTTTCGGATCCTGACTTCAGCTCCAGAGCGGGATCCCCCAAGGTCGCATCCACAGGCAACACACTGTATGATAGGTGAATAATTAGCAACTCCTTACAAAATAATAAGAAACTAAAATGCTGTTCAAAAGCAGCTTGGATTAAGCTCAACAAAGCTTGAACCATAAACCCACAATCACTAGAAGCAAATGTAAACGATTAGTAGATCAAAATGCAACCAACCCTGAGAAAGTATTTTAAGGCAATGACTGGACAACGAATAGCAGAGATACACCAACTAAGCAAACATAAAGCAGACAGTTTTTAGTGATTAGTTCATTAAATCTAATCTGAACTTCGGTTTCTCTGAAAACTAAAACTGGCTCAACACGAAAAAAAATTTTTCTCTAGATGACAACAGCAATTTTGGCACAGAACACCTGGGTGTGCTAGTTGCAGATTTCCATGTGGCGCTATACGCTGCTGGTGTCCTCAGCCCTTTGGCACTCAAAGCAGCAAATACTTAGGCACTCCCAGTTTCCTGGGTTTGCATCACAAAAACAAGTTCTTTTTGGAGAGAAGGGGCCGATTCCATTTTTCTTGTATAAACACATGAATAAGGGTCTTGATAGATTTCATGATAACATTAAACTATTTATGGTGGCTGAACACGTCTTTACTGTGAATATGAAGCACCTCTGGAAGGTATATTACCCAAAACTCCTTACTCAATTTATGAAGCAAAGCATTCAGCTGACTACAGAAGGACAGATAGTTTGCCTGATTAAATGAGTAATGAATCTTTTAGATGGCAGTCTGTCCAACAGCTCTTAAGAAATATGAAAAACAGAAATTTGGTATTTTCTTATGTAGGTTAGGAACTATAGGTGGACTCTTCCTCACATAGAATACAAGTTGTGCAGAAAGGGAATGATAACCAGTCCGCATGGATTACTCCTGTTCCCCCTGCTCAGGCAGGCAGGACGAGGAAGAGCTTTGAGTCAATCCCTTGTAATACTCCAGGTAATGCCTTTGAGCTGGGCACAGAAGACAAGTGTTCTAAACTAGACACAGTCTCTTTTTTAAAGCCATGGAAGAAGTACAACAGCACCTCAACATCAGAGTCTAATTCCTCATCTGGTCCTAGAGCAAGGGAACTAGGAGTGCTTTTACGTCTTTTGCAGGCAGGCATTTATTCTTTTAACTCTGCATATGTCCCAAGCTAACTGGAAATCAGGTAACAGTGTCTCAGTGCTGAGCATGTGCTAATAATGTACCTAGCTTTTGACCAGGGTTGAGTAGCACCAAACACAGCTTCTGGTTTGGTGCTGGGTTTTATCCCGCCAGCATGCCTTTGCCTGGAAAACACTATGTGAACACTGTCTGCTAGGATTATCTTAGAAGTGATGGGTCATCTTAAATGATTCAATTGCCAGGGTCCAGGCTGAAATTTATTTTTTTTTTTTTTTTTTTTAAGAAGCTGGTTTCTCTGGGAGAAGAAGCTCAGCACTTTCTGATTTTTTGCTGCCTATTTAAAGAATGAAAAACTTTGATCTCACAGTCAATGTGCCCATCTTATTTGTCAAAGTCCTACTTGTTAGCTCTGCCACTTAAGAAATACTTCTAGAGTTGAGTGCTAAATGCCTGCAGATAGGACTGCCTCATGGAAATATGCATGCACCACGCTGTCAAGAGTAGAAGGCAAAGCAGGTGATTAGTAGAGCCCCTGTGAGCGTAACATTGAGTAGCCATGCGTGCTCCTGATTAGCTCCTGTTCCTTCATGATGTGACTCCCAGCTCTCACCTTAAAGCAATGTAAATGATAACAAAGACCAAGAGACTCAATGATCATGGCTGCTCCTTTGCCCAGAACGTTATTACAGTATGAACAGATTTTCTTCCCACTGACTGACCTAAATACAGAATGAAAATCCTTAAAACCAGGATTTGTTTAAAAGACAAAGAAAAGTTATCAAATACTTTGAGATTAAAAATAAAAATGCACCATTAAAAAGGGGACTATTAGGCTGCTTGGGGAAAATAAACTGAAAACTAATATTATTTACAGTAGATCTGAAAGCCAGGGAAAACTGAAGTGTTATAATTTAGATCAAAGTTACATAAGAACAAATTAAGAAATTCTGTCACATTCTTGGGAGATATTTCATTTTATTAAATATCTTATACAAATAAACATAAAAAGTATATTGTTATGTTTGGAGAGAAAGAACACAGGTTTTGTGCTCCTGCCTTATTTGTGGGGAATTATCCTGAATGCTAAATTTTAGCAAGCACCCCTGTCAAGTCCCACCATCTGCACCTTGTTAGGTAACAGAAGACTAGTCCTGGACTTACAATATTATGTTAACTCCTTAAACATAAACCATACAGAGGTCAGTTTCCATAGATCTACCAAGATGTTAGCAAATGGAAGTAAGAACAAGATAAGCAAACATAGTTAAGAAGGTGATTTTCTTAAGTTATAAAGAATGTATGAGCCTAGCTTTAAAAAAGGGGTCAATTTATCACAAAGCTCCTGAGTGTAAGAGCTAGTGAAGCAGTGTTCACGTTGTTATTACATGTAGTAATTGTGTGGGATGATTCTCAATAGTCTTATCCCAAGGTATTTTTAAAATGTTTCAAGTACATAAACAGCAGAGTTATCTACCCTACCACAACTGAATTCCATTTTTGTTTCAAAATATGTTGCAATTCTTGCTTTCTCCTCCTAAAGTAAAACCAACAACCTACTCTAATCCTCCAAGGTCATGGGTTATGAGCATTCCAGAGTGCTCCTTGAGATGATATTGACCACATGCCAGGAAGGGGGAGGAGAGACCAAGATGAGAACCACAAAGCGTGGGTTTCAGGAATCTTTTGTTAAAACAAACTTAAGAAAATGTCAGAAATGCCATCTGGAGTAGGCTTTTACTAATCATTTTGGTAGCTAACATACACCTTGGAGACCAGGGATTTATTATTCCAGTTCCTTTGTTTTTTTAACCTATGTCAAGCAGTAATGACAAACCTGGGGAATTTTCTGAATGACTGGAGCAGAACTGTAATACCAGCCCATATTTCCAGTGTCCCGGACAGCCAAAAAACTACAGGTAGTTTTCAGACTTGTTAATCAATATTATGGGCATGAACACTGCTGTAGATGACCATATATACAAAGTCCACTCTTTATTGCAGCTCGATTTGTATATGTTCCCAGCAGAAGGGCGCCCACTCACCTGCTGCGTGTCTGGGACCCTGGCTGGGAAGTAGAGAGGGGAGACTGAGCCCGGGGGGCTGCCTGGGACATGGAGGGGGCTCTCGCAGAGGTGGCTGCAGGAGGTGCTTTGTTGGAGGAAGGAGTGCACATGTAGGCTCGGTTTGAAGTGGACACTGGGCGACTGAAATCTTGGGTAGAGGATAGAGTTGAAGAGGAGGCAGACTGGTTCAGCCATGAGTGGTGTCTCCACGAGCTCGTTCTTGAAGAATCAAGATTGTCCAAAGACTCCCCCCTGTAACAGGTACACATACAAACATAAATGGCAGCAAGACTGGAGCAGAAGAGCTATATTCTGATATTTTTAAAAAGAAAACCATTATTCTAGCATTTTTAAAATTTTCTCTCATGAAAATGATGGTCTGATCACCCTGAACATAGTGATTTAAAACGTCTGAGCAACAAGTTATCCTTTGTGTCCAGTTCTAGTTTCATGGGAAAAAGGAGGTGAGGTGAAAGATAGGTGGCACTTAACCACTACAGAATAAAGGCAAAACACTCTTCACTGCAGCCTTATCAGAGTGAACTGTATCAAAATCTACTGCACGGCAACAGACCTCAGATACCAGATTTGTTTGTTTTCTCCAAGGGATACCAGATTGAAAATAACAATCCATCCAGACGGGATAGTATCATCTAGGTACAAGGTGTTGGCCCAATAGCCAAACACTCTCCTAACTGGTAAGTCAGCTGTTTCCGAAGTGACAAATCCAACATTCATATGTGACTTAAAGCAAGAAACAGACTCCAGGCTTTCTAACATATGTCTACGTAAAAAAAAAAAAAAAAAAAAGAAAAAAAATAAAGAAGTATATTCCTTAGCCATAATAGTTAATTTCCACAATAAATTGTCATGCTGAAGTTCTTAAGCACATCCGTCAACGACAAGGCACACTATTAATTTCCATTGCTGGTATATCAACCAAAAAATAAGCAGTTGAGTTATTTACAGGTCACACCCATATTGTTTACTTGCAAAAATACATTTTATCTCAGCTGTAATACAGCTACTTTCTTCCATCTGTACTGCTATGCAGTTTACCTTACAGCATTTCACAGACTCAATTTGCTTCTGTGCTCTGTAATACAAGCTGAAGTTTAGAATAACCAAACAAAAATATTTGATGAGACACAAAGTTAATTTTTAACGCGATTCCTACCTCCTCATACTATTGCTGTACAGACTAATAGGCTCCTTGTGTATACTGGAACTGCGCTGCCTAATCCAGCTGCTGTCCGTGTGTAGAGATGTTTTCTTTCTCATTTCCTGAAGGATTTGCTGTCTCTCCAACTCTGCTGCAGACAGGTTGTGCTCCTTCTGAGACTTCTTCTGCGACTCACCTGCATTCCAGGACCTCTCTGAATATTTGCTCTGGGTACCTGTTTGGACAACATGCACAAACTTCAGCTAGACACCTTAAGGCACAAAAGCAGTTATCACACTCACACTTTCAGTACTCTGGCTATAACTCTAAAAGTCAGGCTCATCACCACATTCACGAAGTTTCTCCAGTTCCTTTTTATAGCCAGGTGATCAGTACCAAACCTGGCAATACATCATTATTATTACAATTCTTTTATTCATGTTTCCAGTAGTGTGACTTTCACATGATGTCTAACTTAAATACAAGTAGGTATCTTCTTTCATCTTCAAAGTGTATATGCATATACGTTTGTGTTTACATATATATACACATACACATGCATTTTCAAAAGGGCATGATCTCTTAGTGCTACAATTTGGACTCTTCCTCCAATACAAACTGAAGCAAATATAGAATGGTGCAGTATCTTCTTCCCTTTAAGAATTTTGATTTTTTTTTTTTCCTCCTGTAACTTGTCCCGGTTTTCAAGAATTCTTTCCTATTCAAGGCACTAAACATATTGCTTTATCTTGCTTTATATAAATATATAGGGGTGGGGGAGGGGGGAGGGAAATCTTACAGAGAGTTTCTCTATGATTTGGATGTTGTGTTAAGTACTCACTTGAAATGAAGATTTATGGTATAGATGGCCTTTGAAATTTTGGAAGGGGAAAGAAACAAGTCATCTTTCTCCAATATCTGATGTTGACATGTTTTTATTTCTGAGATTCTTTATAGTAAGACTAAGAAATTACTCAGCGGTAAGTCATTCAATTGCAATTTCAATCCCCTTAAAGACTTCTCTGTCTATGGAATTGCTCTTGGTTTTATTGCTATAGATGACCATTATAAAATACTGTGGAAGTTTACTCGCTCATCAGTTTCAATGACCAAGCTTTAATGTGTGAAAGCAATGTTGTCAATCTGCAGTATGTCCTCTAATAGAGCATTTAATTTTCTATGATTACTTCTGATTACTTTTCTTAACCGTGTTTTAGACACAGAAATAGCTTTCAGGCATTTTCTATTTTAACGCATTTATAAACCTGGTTTGTCTGTTTGCTTTACACACATTAAAAGTGCAGTAATGTAACTGAAGGACAACTCAAGAAAGGCAGCAAGGAACTGGAGTCCAGAAACAAGCCACTGTGACAGTATCGAGAGCTGACTTCTGGCTGTGTTACTCCTACACTAAGAAAAGTTTGAAAGAGCAAACAGTTGTATTAAATATATTAGCATCTTGGTGTGTGCAGCTTTTTCTATTGATAGAGTCAACATATCAAGAGCACATACATCTTCAATGATATACTTACATGATTTGTTTATTCTCATATAACCTGAAATTTAGGCATCTAGGACCTGTTTATAATCACTGCTATGTGTTCAAGAGAGCAGTTAATTGCATTTGTCCTAGCCTTATATACTGACTCTATGAATCTTCTCTTGCTGTTGAAACTTCATTAAATTGTGTCATGGTATGAATCTGAATTACAATACAGTTATCAAAAAGCACTTTGACAATTAATTTTTTTAGGGTAACTACATCCAATACACCTTTTTTTTTTTAAAAAAAAAGGAAATTATATGCTACTTACCATTTCCGATTGCATTGAATTCATTCAGTTCTGAGGTCGACTTGGACTTATTCCTAAGGATACAGAAAAAATTAATTTCTCTACCTCAACTAGGAGACCTTATCATGGACAAAAATCTTATCATTACAGACAACAGATACACAACCTCTTTTTTCACCATACCTCCCATCAAGAGCTTATGCTGCACTTAAAACTAGAGCCAAAAATACCTAAAGACCAACAAGGTATTAAGAGGGGGGGGGAAGTGTCCATATTTAGATGTCAATAGGTAATCACCAATTAAAAGTTAAAATTGTGTACTAAAAGTTCCCAGTGCTTCAGGTATAAGGGAATAATCATTGTATTTGCTTCAACAAAAACATGTAAAAACCAAAGTCCTTCCCTGTGGAAGCTCTGTGAAGACTCAGTAATACAGTCAAACAAGTGATAATTTTCAAAGCAGGTTTACAAATCATTTGATTTCATGAGAAACTTAAATCATACTTCAGAACCATTACTAGACCATAAGCAAAACACCTCCTCAAACACTACATGCGGATTGTTCTCAGGAAATTTATTATTCACCAATTATACCCAGCAGCATTAATTTTTTAGTAAGCTTTAGCCAAGAAATGACATTCAATATACAAGAAGACAAATGGCAAAACACTGGTTTTCTGACAGTACAGAGCAGGAGCAACACCTCTGTACTGTATTATTAGTTTTAAGTAATACAGCCAGTTTCTTATTTTAAAATACGTCAGACGGGAACAGAAATCCTTGGGTGGGTCACAACTCAAAGCTGCTACATTAATGTGTTCACATGTACAGCACTGGCTGCATAACAGTGGTCTAAGGGAATCTTGTCCTTTGTCTATAGATAAATGATGCATAAACTGCATCACATTTCTTGCTCCCCCAAGTTCTGGTTGTCTGTCCTATGGTGCATACCTATTTTATTATGTTTGAGAAGATACAACAATTTCACAGATGCCTGAAGCAAACAGGAGTGCCAAAGAGCAGGTCAGCCTGGCCTGGGATACTTTTAGCACCTGAGTATCCTCCTTACACATACATCCAAGATGTAACTATTCAGTACAAGCACCTTCTGAAGTTAGATTTAGATCTTCCATTAGTAATAGATTCATTAGTTGTGCCCTGTAAATTTTGGGGTTCCTCTTAATATTTAAAGAAAAAAAAAAAAGTATGCTCATCCATCTGTAAGAACGGGTTAAATAGGCAGAAAAGGTGATCTTTCAGAACTACTGTGGGATGCCATCTAAGACAAAATGTTTGATACAAACCTTCTGGGTTTAGGTTACTTCAGCATTTTTTAACCATAGCCCAGTTTTTAGAAAAGGGAGAAGAAAAAGCTGTCTATTTGAAGAGCCCAAATCTGCAGTGGCTAATATATTCTATTGAAATAAAACCAAACCAAAAAAACCAACAGCAAAATCCCTGAACAAACCACCAAGCAAAGCAAAATGGAAAATAGCCAAGGTAAGAATGTAGCTTAACAAGTGGTATATCTACTATCTTACTGATAAATACGCTGCTGTTGCCTCTCACTTCCCTCCCTGTTTATTCTCTCTTAGGTTGTACAATCCTGATTGGGATGACTGCACCTTAGTTTGGATAGCACATTATGACACAACCACAGTATTATCTGAAATTGCTTTGCAGCCAGGTAAGTCTAGTACCACCCACATATTTACTTCCTCACAGTTCTGCTTCTCCCAGTACAATCCTATTGACTGACTAACTGTTGCTTACAGCACAGTATATAATTTGCCAAAAGTTTGTCTGCTTGTTTTCTCAATATGAAAACGTGTCATAAATACTGCAAAACACAGCAGCAATACAAACTATACACTTAGCTGCCACAGTAAAGTTTATTGAAAGTTTCAAAGCTTTCTGACACAGAAACAGCTGAGGTTCAGTTTCACACATACCTGTCAGCAAATGACTGGTCAGGTTGCTCCTCAATGGTTCTAGAAACTTCATAACGCTCATAATGCCTATAAAACAACAACAACATATGCATCATGTTCATATACAGAAAAAGACATACATAGACATAAATATTTCCTACTAAAAATATTCAAAAGAGATCTTTAAGGGAAAAAAAGAAAAAAAACAGTTAAAGTTCTAAGGAGGCTTAACTTTACCAGTCAGAAACACAACTAACAGAAGAAGGTAGAAAAAGAAAGGTTGTCAGAAAAACTGCCTGGAAATACATTTTTGGAAGTGACAAGAAATTCCAACTTGAGCATGCCAAAATGGCCAATGCTTATTGCTGAAGATGTTTCAACCTACCTATCAATTCAATATCTTATTACCTGTCAACGAGAGGATGGCCAGCTCGATCCTCTATTGTTTTAGATACTTCATAGCGCTCATAATGTCTAGAAGCAAAATACAGATAAAAGAAAATACGTATTAAACAAAAAAAATACTTTCTAAAAATTGAACAAACACTAAGTATACACAGGGAAAGCTGAGAAAGTTCAGATGTGGTAGTTAGAAACATGAAAATACATGAAGAAAAAAATCCCCCAAAATTTTTTAAGATGCCACAAAAATTACAAGTATCAGTGGTTATCTCATCCATTCCAAAGCCAGGAGGTAAGCTTTGTCCAAACACAGAAGTCCTCTGAAAGTTACACGTATATTCTAGAAAACTGTATAGGTGCAGTTTCTAACCACTCACTAACTTCCATAAACAAAGCTCTTCCAACTTCATGTCCCCAACTTTAGTGGTCTTTTCAGCAAGCATCATGCCTTCACAGATGTTTAAATAACATTTCAGATTTCAAGTCATATATTTGGACATCATCATAAAGCAAACATTTAACACCAGACATTTTAAATCCCCGCTTCACTGAACTTACTCCATTATTAAGCAAAGCCATTCTTGTTTAGCAAAACACATCCTTTGGCAGCAGGTTGGCAGCAACCTCAGAAGCAATTAAATCCCCTGGGACTAAAGCACATATCAAGGATTTAGATATGCAGATATTACAGCAGCTTAGTAAGTTACTGCACAAAGTCTTATTATCTTGCAATTGGAGCAAGCTAAAACTGTTGATACCCTGGCTCAGCTGCCAAGAAGAACCTGTTTAGCCATTGTAACAACTGTGCCTCTCCTTTGCTCAGCAGGGGTCTCAAGCAGCAGTCATTTACAATGAGCTAACTAACTCCAGGTCTCTCAATCTCCACTGCAAATACATGCAACTTTATAATCATATTTTCTTCTCCTAAGACTTAACTTGATATCATGCATTATCTTCAGTCATCTCTTATTACTTATATAAGAACAGGGGAAAATCCTCAAGAGGAAAGCAAAGCTAGTCATACACAAAGCAGTAAGCTAAATGCACAAGAAATAAGGAAAAGTTACTGTTTTAATCTGTTTCAGACAGATTAATCTCCCATGATGCCTGTAATAGTAATCTGAAAACATCTGGGCAAGAACATGAACTTGTAAACTAATAGTTGGGTGGGGGATTTTTTGGGGTTTTGTTCATTTTTTTTCTTAAAAACCAAGATGCTGAAGAAGGCAATGAAAGGAACTTTTTCATGCTCTAGAATAAATATATCCACAGTGGGTATTTCTAACAGACTATGATATCTAAAACAGTATCTGTTCACTCATATACCATGATACCCCTCATTGACTAACCCAGTAGTGCAATTAAACTTTATTGTTGCACTGTCGAACTAAAATGAGAGAAGTCAAGATAATCAGTCATGCATTTGTTGGAAAAGAGTTAACTTGGTATTTCTTCTGAAAGCTGTGTAGGATGAGCCACTGCCTCTCAATTTACAGGCTTATGCAGGGGTCTTAAAAAATCCTCACACTAAGTGCTTCAGGTCATCTTTGCTTTGGCTGTAATTACTGTATTTACACTTTCTATTTAAAAAAATGAGCTGAAGGGAGTTAATAGAGCACTTGATTCATGAGGAACAACTTTGTTTTATGCCTGATCATTCTACTTTTACAAAGAAAGGCTATCTTGTGGTATCTTGCACTGACTGAGTACAGTATGAATCTTACACGAATACCCTTATATATTCAGGACATACACACTCCCATCAGAAATGTATTTGAATTTTTAATGTAGAAGGAAGAGAGAGTACACCCCATTACAAGCGCACACCTTTGGTACTGAGGCATCTCCACTGATGCCTCCCTCTGCCTTTCAGCCTGCCGCCTCTGTTCCTCCATCTCTGCCTGCTGCCTCTGCTTTTCCATTTCTGCCTGCCGCCTCTGCTCCTCAGCATATTGCTCTTCCCTCTCTTTACGTTGTCTCTCAAGCTCCAGCTCTTGGAGTTCCCTTTCTCGCTCAAAATGCTGGGCTGCTTCTTCCTGGATCCTCCGTTCCTCCTGAAGCCTCCTCCTTTCTTCTCCCTCACCCAGCAAGTGCATTGCCAGCTCGCTTCCTCCATCTCCTTCTGGCTCCTCAGGGGTATTTGCTTCAGGGCTTGCTCTCCAGCTGGATGCAGACGGAGCCCGTGCAGGGACAGACATTGTGTTTAAGGTTAAAACAGTCTGCTCCTGTAGCAAATTTAAAAAAAAAAAAAAAAAAAAAAAGGGGAAAAAAAAAAAAATCACATTTTTAGGGAAGGGAGCTGTTTTTTAAATCAGGTTGCTCACTCAGAAAAGTTCGCTTATTCCGTGGAGGAATACTGTAAAATCATACCAAACACTTTCAAAGCAAGATGCAGGGCGTACTCTGGTTTCATGTTTTGAGTGCCTGCTAACACATTCTCCTAATGCAAGAGCTTCATTCCACACAGGAGCCTTAGTGAGCACCACAGGCAGCGTGGCCACAACTATGTGAAACATTCTTCTTTTCTGAAGTATCATTTACATTTCAAGCCATCCCATCGAAAACAAACTCTTCCATGATAACCAGCATTTCTGCCTACTTTTTTGGCTTAGGAATCTGAGATCTACCTAAGAGTGTCTACACAAAAATATATACACTGCAAGTGTGTATCAGACCAATAAATTTCACATGAATCCTTATGGGGAGGAAACCCCCACCCTCCTCCATTCTGCTACCATTTGAAAGTCAAATCTCAGACCTACCACACTGACTCTTCTCTCAAACATGAGAAAAGGTCTTTCAGTGGTCAAAAGATGTTTTAGTTGCAGAGGACAAATACTGTTTACGGGTTCATCCAAACCTCTAATGATAGAAAAAATATGAAATGGTTTACATTCTTGTACAGCAAAGTCCTCTAACAGCTCAAAGAGCTTTCTTATTGAAGTCCTAAGCCTTAAATTACAGTCTACTTGTTAGTGACTGTATAAACACAACTGATCTAGCTAGGATGCCTGAAGCAGCACTCCAGCAGCAATAAAGAAGAGATATCTCAGACACCTCCTACCCTTGGGAAAAAACCTGTTCATCCTTCTATAAGCAACAGCCAAAAAAGTCATCCCTACAGAAACCACACGCATTCAATGTCTTGAAACGTATGATAGCAAATCTGAAGTTGATTTGATATGTAAATTTATCAGCAATGGGATTAACTGGTTGCCAGTAATAAGCCAAACACTTGTGAACACGCCTCAGGATGAAGTACTGAAGCAGAATTCCAACAAGTGTCTTCAGGAGGTAAATATATAGCAAAGGTGACTGTTTAATTTTGATCACAATAATGAATACATGCTGTAACTTTTTGCTAATGTATTTCCTGTGTTAGATAACTAATCAATCCATAAGGAAAAAATTCAAATTCAACAGATCTCAAAACATCCTATTTACTTTTTCCTTCCCATTTTTGTAACCTCCTTCTATCAAGTCACAGACAACAATTTGTTTTTCAAAATAAGATAAATGACATAGCAAAATTAATTATTTGCCTGCTCCCATGCATCTACTATAAGGGAAAAGAGCCATCACGAAACTAAACAGTCAAAAGTGAAGACATATTCATAGCCTACCTCATCAAAATACTTGGAGCTCTCTTTTTCTGCTTCTTGCTTAGCTCGTAGCCATTCTTCCCTCAGTTTTTCTTGCTCCCGCTTGTATTTCTCCTGTTATGTTAGATTGAAGTTAAACACCCAAATAAGAAACACAGTATTCTTTATTTGCATTAAAATGCACTACAGGTATTTAATGTGTTTTTTAACAGACCAGCATGGTAAAAACATGATTGAGCTCCATTAGGACATTAGGTCTGCTATGAGAGAGTGAAATCCTAGCTCAAATACAATCCAAAAGAGTTCTGCAATTGATTTTGGAGAATCCAGGTTTATTACATGCTAAGTCTCATAACAACTGACCTTACATCTGTTATATTCTCCATCTTACAGTTTAGTGCCCATTCAAACAAAAATCAGCTGAGGTATTTCTTGAAAGATGTAGTGATAATATTTAACTGGAACTGGGCACATTAATGCAGTAAATATAAAGCAATCACTAAATGAGGCAGTAGTACGGTTTGAGCAAGAACTCTTGGTCTTTTGGAATGTTACCTAAACAAAACCCAATTTCTGGACCTTCAAATTTATCCTATGTCTGGATCTGGTATGAAACCAATGTAACGTCTTAAAGCATTACTCAAGGTACACAGTAAATGTTTTGATGGGTTTGTGAATCAACACTTTCACCTTGGGAAAAGCAAAATATTTAAGGATGTCAAAAGTATTCCTTCTAAGATGTTGTAAATAAGGAAGACTGTTTCCTTTCTCTGTTATTTGAGAATTCATTACTAGCATCATGGAGAAGAGAAAGAACATTATTACTCTGGCCAAATTTACTACTTTAGGCCTAAGAAAGGAGAAGCAAGGAAAAGTGATGGCAGACAGCTGAGAGTGCTCCCAAGAAAGGGGAGCCAAGGTTTATATTCTTTAAAGCCACCTCTTCAGGCATCAAACGGAGTACCCAAGCCATAGCAGAGACTACAAACATATTTAGGAAAGCACAGCTCTTGCCTTGCAGTTTTTAAGTGGAAAGGAATGCCAAAGATAAAATATACAAAAATGTAGAGTTGCTACGCTGTACTTCGATATCACAGTTTTCTGATGAATACATCAAACTTTTAAGAGGGCTTGTGCAGAGTAAATGATGTGCACTGATGTCTCTACTAGTCAACACACTTTAGATAATAAACTAATTTGCAGAGATGTGTCTTGGTGAACGCGGCTGAATGGGCTTAAGCTTCACTGAGCTGAAGTCTTTAGAGATGTGTGCTTGTTTTTTTGTACTATCCTAAGATGGCAAACATTGCCCCTTCCCTCTACAACACTTCTCCTCCATCTCTAGCAATTGGTTATCAAGGTGGTTTTGATTAGCAAAGTTCAGCTTCTTGACTCACAGTGGTCCTGGAAATCAGACTGATTCCAACTGATTAGTTGATTGCTAAGCGACAGGATGCTAGCAGGCATCTAACCATGGCACTGTCGGCTTCTCTTCATCTCTTATTCTAGAGAGAATTTTCTTAAGGGGAAAAAATAAAACTCATATTCAAAAGTGAAAACTACTGCCCCTTAGCTGTTTGCCTATTCTTTAAATTCTGTTGCCAGTAAGAGCATATCAGCCTTGTGATGACTGAGCACTTCCAGCTGTAGTGAATACACAGTCTGGGTTTGATTTCATGAAGCTCAGTAATGCATTGTTCTCCTTTGGCTAAATAATTGCTAGAGTGTGTAACTGTGCAGCCCAGCCAATATATTTGAATGTCCTCTTAGGCCATCAGTGAGAATTGCAAAAGTCACGTTATTTTTCTTCCCTAACAGTTTCCACACCTAAAGGATTGCCAGCCTATGATTATGAAGGTTACTTATACCTGCAATAAACGGTCCTGCTCCTTTTGCCATTTTTCCTGTCGTTTTCGTTCTTCCTCTTGATCCCAAACCCGACGACTAGGAGCACTAATGGATGGAACTGGGAGCTAATATAACACAGAAATGAAATAACATTATCTTCTTGCATGTAATTAACACTCTACATTTTAAAATGCATTTTTTAAAGTGAGAAATAAAAGTCATTACAAATAGTACAGCCTTATAGTGACAAGGACCTGAATTAGCCTTTTCTTCAAAGGGATGGAAAGTAACCATTCCATTACACATTAAAAAATCTTAGTCAGTATTCTCAGATTTGATCACAATTCTAAAGCAGTATAGAAACCAACAGAAAACAGTGGGACTCTTGAGAAGACCAGGTTCATACAACTAATTAGTAGTTTGTAAATAGTACTTACATCAGGCATTGCAGGCTCTGGGCCTCCTATGAGATTTGGAAGGCAAAAACCAGAAATCATTAGAACCATACATATTCACTACTGCAACACTTGTGTAAAGGTGGAAAGTCTGAGCTTCAGACTAATTTTTGTTTCCTTAGTAAGCCATGCTTGCACATTTTGCCCTACAGAACTTACTTGAGGTCAGAACTCATTAGGTCCTTTCAACTAATGTGCACAGTTGTTTAAAAGCTTTACATGCTTACAAGTGCCATCAGCAATTGCTTGAATTAGCAGTACATCTCCCACTGTGGCAATACAAAGATTCTTTGCCACACCTCTCATTACTATTGTGAAACCCAACTGTTTAGCATGACCAATACCCAGAACACTGCTCCAGGGTAGAGCTGCTACTCACCCATTGCCCTTGATGTGAGTTAAGAGCAACAGACATCCACAAGCAACTTCTCTACCGCAAAACCATGTATTTCCCCTTTCCTACTCCCAAAAGCACACTTCAATTTGGTGATCTTGTCACCATTCACCACAAACCTTGTTCTATTTGAGGCTATTATGCTTGGTCTTAGGTTGTGCCAAGATGATTATTAGAGAGAGATGTGTATTATGCTAATATATCAAAAGTTGAGAAAATGTAGAGGACAGATTTAAGTATAATTCTTTCCTAAGCAACATCACTATTTTTGTTTGTTGCTAGTGTACTTGTTACTTAGCTGTCCAAATTACAGTTTAAAACAAAAATCCATAAAAGCAACAAGTTGCAACAGTTTTCTGAATTATGACCACATGAAGTGGAGAAAAGGTCAAATTTAGGATACGAAAGAGATCTAATAGTCATAAACTAGTGTACAATCTACATATGCACAATTTTGTCTTCATTATCAGATTGCAACAGCTACAGTGACAACAGGACAAACAGACTTGATCTCCTGCAGTGATGCCAGGAGATGCTAAGGGAAGGTGCTGCCTATGCCTATCTTTGATCCCCTCTTCTCTCATCCCTGTAAGCGTATGCTGGCCTGTATCGGTTTAGAAAGAAAATTCTTTCATATCACTGTAAAGTTATAAAATGAACAAAACTGTACAGAACGTACACTCTAGAAATATCCCCTTCTCCTCCCCTCAAGCACAAATGAAATACTTCAAATATTGCTATAGAATTTATTAAAATAAAAACCAAACTTCATAGCCAGCCTTTAAAGAAAAAAATCAAACAAAAAACCCAGCAAAACAACCAACAACAATATTGCAGATACAACACATCAGAAGCACTTAAAAATATTTAAAAGCAAACAGAACCACAAACACAGATTTATGCTGTGGCACTTCACATATCACTTCTGGGAAAAAAAAAAAAAAAAAAGAAGCAATCACCACTGAAGGCAAAGTCCTGGCCCCACTAAAATCACTGGCAAAATTCACACTGAACTTTCAGTGGGCCAGAATTTCACTCTTTCAGGCTACAGCAAAACAGCAAGGCATACATTGTCTGAAGATAGCATTAGACATACAACATTAGTGGAAGTATGTGAGTTGTGACATGCAAAACACCAATAAGCAACCTACAAAACCAAAATTGAGTGCCTCATTTTTTGCCTTTAAAAGCTAGCATATTCAATTCAAAATTTGTATCGGTCTTCTTGGGATCTTGTGACATGACCACACAGTGGAAAGCCAGCAACTATATTTTTTCACCAATTTAGATAAAAGCACAGAGCCGCAACTCAAGATAAACTCCAATCCAGAGTTAAGTATTTTATCAACAGCTCTTTGAGATTTGCGCTAAGCCTCTGCTGGCATATTCAATGTTATTCTTGTTTTGTAGGTAGTAGCAAACCTGAACAGAGAGTGCTATCCTTACTCCTACCCAGTGGAAAAAAAAAGAGTATGAACAACATAGAAGACACTTAAACAGCTATAGATATAAGAGAACACACAAAGACCCATTACCACAAAGGTAGACCCATGAATTGTAAGAATAACCTGATGACCCTGGGAAAAGAAGGGAAATTAATTATGTTGCTTCATTGTAACTGCAACAAACAATGCTGAAAAGGTATAGTACCCAGCACCAGACCTGTTAGGAAGAGTGTGCAGCAGGAACAATTTCATGAAAGTACATGAAATGTTAGCTCTTTGGTTTACCTTGTTCAAAAAATTGTGACCGTCTTTTTAAGTTTTTCAAAGAAATAGGTTCACATGCTATTTGAAAAATACAAAGAGTACAAACAAGTCAATGAGGTGCTGTCATCTTCTATCTCAAAAATAGACTACCACCATTGGATAAGAAACTTCAGTTGTTAAACCTCGGATCTACAGCAACATCACTTCAGAAAAATAAAAAGACCCTGAAACTCAAATGAAGTTTCATCTTTCATAATAACAAATACAGTTTTTAGTAGGTTACATTGTATAAAGATTAGTATTTCACTTTGTCACTAACAATGTCCAACTATAACAACAGTACAAGTGTCAAACTTGGACTCAGATTCTCCTTGTCTAATTCAAGCCTCCTCAACTGAGATGACAAATAATTGGATTGAGGAGTTTAATCACCATTTAAGGTCATCAGAAAGGCATCTCCAGAGAGCAACTGATCTTTTGAGGGAACTCTTTTATAAATCACCATGTGAATTCAAATACCAAGTTCCCATTTAAGTATTATTGTTTGATTAGGAAGTGTACATACCTGGCTCCTCTCACTGTCAACAAGTACGGCTCTAACTGTTCATAGCATCATAAGTTATTATTATTCATACCAGAATCAACAATATTGTTCTCCAGGAATAAAAGTAAAATAATAAAGATAAAACAAACTTTACCCCCAAAACCTGACAACTGAAATAGGGGAAAAAAACCAAAAAGTTGAAGACTCTTTACACTCTTCCTGGGCAATGAAATAAATCGATGACTCATACTGACTCAGTCTCCACACAATGCAGTAGCAATTACAGTAAACTGTGTTTCTTCTTCTCTTTCACCCCTACCACACAGTAAATTTACAGCCACTAATGCAGACACTGAGGGGTTTGTCACTGCCTAGCATGTCGTAGAAGCAAACTACACCCAGTTTGGATGCAACTAGATCTCTGTGATACCTGTCTAGCTTTCAGTTCATTAAGGTCTCACTTCACCCACTGCATAAAGCTTGTGATTATTACAGGTTTAGTGTCCGTGCTTGTTCCAAACCCACGCAATTAGTGGGTGAAAATCAACAGTGTTTTACCTCTTTGTTCGTTAGAGCCAAGATCTCCTTGCATTCCATTTATCAATTTTGTTTCTTTATCCTGAAAATATAAAAAATATGGGTCTTAGGTTCATTAGATTTGTGGACGTTTATCCAATTACATGTCATCCCTGACAGGAACTGTATATCATGAAACACTTCTGAACACTTTCCACAGAAATACAAAGCAATCTAAAACTTCCTGAGTGTATTGTATGATAGAACAACTGCAGGCATTTGAAGGGATCAATAACCAGTTGTGAATTGGTGACTGAAATAAAACCCATTAGTTTGCAAAAAAATGCCAGAAGCCAACTTCCTACTTCAGCTCCTTGGCAGGCAGGGTGCTATTTGCAAGTAATTTGGAAGCATATATGCTTGTTCTTTCCAACTGCAACTTTAATTACTCTAATAATGGAGGTAAAAGTCTCTTCTAAAGAATAAAGACTCTATACATTTTTGTTAAAACACAGTCTGGAAACATTTTAGTACTTATCACTTAGCAGTGTCCATTCATGATTGGACAGTAGCAAGTCTTTAAAACATCTTATTTACCTTAATAAGTTCATAGCTACATCTCTATGTTCTTTAAGCAATACAAGTAAAAATAAGATTTGCAAGGTCTTTTTTCCATCCTCCCCCTATCAAGGTGTTAAATTTTTTACTTTCTTCCTTCCCCCAGATCCCATGACCCTTCAAAAACATACTCACAGAACTCTGAAGGCTGGTGGAGAAATCTCTTTTTGTTGATACGGTGGAAACATTTGAAACATGTTCGCCAGAAGTTGCATCAATCCATTTATTTTCAGATGTACCTATAATGTTGGTAGCCATACTGGTGAGATTGAGGATTTTATGCCTTACATGTGGCAGGGAAGGCTGGTCTTTGCCCCAGTCTTTTTGGTATGTGGAGGATCAAGAAATTAATGTAGACAGTAATGTCAAAGAACAGAACAAGAGTTAATGAGAAAACATTAAAATAACACAAATAAGACACATAACAGAAGAGGGGGAGACACAAATCAGGTGGAATTTGCGAAGACAGGAAAAAGGGCTTTTATGAGCAGACCGCCTTCCCCAAAAATGCAAGTGTTAGTCATAAGCCAGGTAAAACTTTTCCAGATATTTTGCTAACATGGTCTATAGCAGCTTAACATTACAGAGTAATTAGTATTCATTGGAATCTATTTCATGAGCATTAGTAAGGATCAAGAAAATTCTTTGAGCTTTACTCACACAAGGTACAGTTTGACTCATACACTATCCAGGGAAATGTCATTTTCACATCCGTGCTTCTCAGGAAACACACAGAGGGCAAAAAAAAGGCAGTCTAAACTGAACTAGTGAAACTGATGAGGTGAAGGTAAATCATTATCCGCACTCCAATTCCATCATTTCTCCCAACTCTCTAAAATCTATTCAATGACAAGTTCTCCACTAATTTCACTCTTCATTTGTGCTAGACCCTGTATAAGTTGTGATTTGGTTTCTGCCTCTTCCCCACACCACTATTTTTTCCTCCCACTTGCTGGCAACTTAGTCTACCTAGCTTCCCACTAAAAGAATGGTTTTAATTTATAATGTGAGAGAAGTCACTGGTCACACAACTCTGGAAAAATTCTTCTGGGACTTCGAAAGAGTATCCTGACCATACCCATGGCAAGTCTAGAGATGCTAGAAGGGCTTCGGTCAGGATGGAAACCCTCACTAGTGAGAATGACTAGTACCATTCTGAAGGGATTACAGCATCACAATATTTGAGTCAATGGTCAAAATCATAGCACAGAGGTGCTACATCACCCACAAGCTCATACGCCACCCAAAACACTTCCTGAAAAAAGGGACACAAAATCCTCCTTCCCTGATGAAAAGAGGAGCTGCTGAAGGAGAGAGGCTCTAAAAATTAATATCCACTAGAGATCAGTCCCTCTTTGTTTTTGTGGCATGGCAGGGAACAAAATGTTATATTCCCTTGTGTGGTGGTTGCACACTTTTTCACTTGTGCAGCCTCTCGGAAACAAGACAGAGCACAAGAGAGGTCAGTAGTTCAATGCTTTGTAGATTTGCTTGTCAAGACAGTTCTAATGCACAAGTAGTTAAAAAAAAAGCCAAGTTGTGTTAAAATGCAACAAACATGCTAGCAAACTACTTCAAGCTTAGATACATATTACTACTGTAAGGGTAATAAGGACTCAGCTGTCAGGTACAGCAGAGACAAAGTTTATTTGCCTTACAGAGCGTACTGTATCTGCCCAACAAAACAACTCACCATTCTTTCCATATCGTCTGACATCCATGACCAGGTTTCCAGTTTCTAGTGCTCTGCTGATGGCTTCTTCCCACTGACTATAGTCCATACACAAAACCTTTGTGCCATTGATAGCAATGATCTCATCATCTACATGCAGCTGACAAAGTGCTGCAGGGCTACCTGTAGAAAACAGAAGAAACAAAATTATGTCTCCATTCACAATTATTTTTTTAGAACAATTATGAATTTTTTTCCCCAAAAGAAATGTTTATTGGTGGATATTCCCAAAGTCTTTAAAAACTCTACTGCACCATGAATGTAAACTCAATATCAAAGTAGTGTTTCAGTTTGAAACTTATGAAAAATGAAAAAGGACATCAGTCTTTTCGACTTGCAAGTGTTCACATTCTGGCTAGCCCATTTACTAAACAGTTTCTGGGCCCATCCCTGCCTTGACTAACTCACCTTTATCATCTGGAGAGAGATAGAGCAAGAGACAGAGGGGCCAACAATTAACTGAAATTCAGCCAATGTTTGGGTAACCCTCTTATTTGCCCCAAAAAACACAGCCTCCACTTCCTTAATTCCAATAGAAGCTGCCTTTTTCGTATTTTCATTTACATTTTCTGGGCTCTACTGACAAGGACATGCTGCTTTATTACTTTTGCTAAAATAGTTTGTTAGCTCTGAATTGACTGGTGGTTGGACTCAATATATTGCTGGGTGCTGTCCCATTAGACTCCTCTGGATTCTACTTACTTTGTCATTTAAAAGCAAATTTTATTGCAGCTTGGACTTTGAATTCTACTGATACTTTGCAAGACAGGCTGCACTTTATACTCTTTCATCTACCACTAAACACTGGCAGGCAATCTCACTAGCCTAAGGACAGAGAACATATGGGACCAGTTAATAAACTTTTTTCTATTTAATTGGAAATTGAAAATGGATGATCTGAGAAACTCAGTCTTCCCTAAGTTAGATTTTATTAATTACATCTGAATGGTTCTTCCATTAACAATTATTCCCTTAGCACAATAGAAAATGGAAAAGCTAAGTCAAAACGTGGTTAAAGCTTGCACAATAAATCCTCATGTTAATAAAATAAAACAAATCTTAATTACATGATAGGAACGTTTTCCAAAATAAGTAGTGAAATCCACACATCTTGTTTAAAATATACCAAAACCAATGTTCATTACATTATCAGAAACAAATGTGGACAAGCATGACAGAAGAATTTAGACACTGTACACTTCATTCTTCTGACACACTAGTAAAATGCTGCTGGAAGTCTGGATCACCCACTAAGGGATTCAGATAGCTTTTAATATTCCTGGCACCTGAGGAAGTTAAGAAATACTACGCTTTGTAATACTGCATCAACCAGTGATCCATCATAGTTTACAAAAAAACACCCACCATTAACTTCTATGCTGGAAAAGCTTAGCTCCATATTATGTTTTTCTGCATTCTTCTTAAAGTATAGACTAAAAACTCCATTAGCAACTATCAGTAAAATGTTCAAAACATACCAATTACTTTTAAACAGTATTATAGAAGAAAATGTAGAGTTTCCATTTGGAGGAAGAAAACACAGGCAACAAACTGGAAAAAAATACATCTCCTTAGAGCCAAGATGTTAAAGAATTAAAAGATTGTCAAATCTATTATCTGAAGGTACTTTAAAGGATACTATTGAAGATACTACCACTGAAGTTAGTACCTTCAACAACATCATACAACATTTAAAACTGTGTCTGATTTCAGAATTTAATATTTTCAGTACCATATAGTTTGACCACATGTATACTGAAATTTATGCTCATGGTATAGAGAAGGGTTTGGGCTCAAGGAGCGTCATCAGAACTGATTATTTATCTGTATTCTGTTGTGACAGAGCAAGGCCTAAGAATTAATAAAAGTTGATGTTCATTTTACTCAGATAATTTGACTGTGATGAGACCCAGGTCAGAGGTAAGAACAACATACCTCAATTCAGTTACATGAGGGGAAAAAGTGGGTTACCAATTTAGGTTTCACAAAAGAAAGGGCATTTAAGTTTGCAGAGTTCCTCCTATAATATCACCAGAAAAACAAATGCAGACTATATCCCAACCATACAGGTTTGAATGTACATGTCTGTGGTAGGTTCACTGCATGTGTAGACCTACCACAGACAGAACAACTTACATCACTGAATTTCTAGCACATAACTTTGTCAGTTGCTTTTCCTCTACTGCCTGTAACAGTGTGGGAATAGAAAGGCTTCTCAAGAGTGAAAGCCAGAGCTCCTATACTGGGCTTATGCTCTGATTCAGCTCCAGAGAAGCCTAGGGATTAGCTGGCAATTCAGGTGCTGAGAATTGTATTGTGCCAGTTGTCTTTCTCTGTCCAGCTCCTCCAAGATTATAGAATTTACTTATAATTTCTTTATTCCCCTGTAGAGGATTTAGGTTACATTACATAAAACATGTATTTCTGTTTTCCATAAATTTCCCTGAAGATAAAAGATTTTTCTTTCTTACTACCCCTACAAAACCAAACAGATACTCATTTTCCATACGTATTTAGTTATCTCTAACCTAGCTCTATCTGTTCTTGTTACAACACATAAATACTAGATCAATCATACAAAAAAATTAAAACTTAAAGGAAGTGGGTCAAATTCACTTTGTCCTACATGCCTGTAAGCATTTAACCTTAGAGCTGTGCACTTCTACATCAACCCCATCTCAAAAAAAATGATTGCAAATAGGGTGGGTGAAAGGGAAAGCACCAAAACTATTAATAAAGATTATACAGCAGTGGGGAAGCTGGCAGAACAGTGTCTAGATTAATAGCTTCAAGGCTTTCAGTTTACCTATCTTTGCCGTAAAGATTGAAAATTCCAGTAAAAATGAGCGTTATCTTCTTTTATATGTGGTAAATGGACCTCATCAAAATATGTGTTACAAGCTTAACTCTTATAAGTATTCTCAAAAGCTTAATAAGAAGTTCATTTTGTTTGCCAAGTAGTTTTCTTAACTATTTTCTGAAGGAAAAGCATATGTAGAATACAGAATAATTTGTAAGTAGTAGAAAGATAAATGCAAGTTATCACCTGAAGAAAATCATCTAGCTAGTTAGGAAGACAAGTATGTCAAGATAATCAGAGAAAGTCTTCCTGAAAGCTGTAGTTCTGGGCTCATGAAAGACAAAAAGGTGACTCGGAACAGTTGGTATGGATTTGCCAAGCCTAAATCATGCTTGATCAACCTGGTTGTCTTCAGTGATGACATGACTAGTTCGGTGGATGAAGGGAGAGTAGTGGATACCATCCACCTTGTCTTTAATAAAGGCTTTTGACATGATCTTCCTCAGTATCCTGTTATCAAAGTTGGGATGGTGTTGTCTACAGGGCAGAACAACCTGGGTTGGCTGAAAAATTGGCTGAGCTGTAAGGCTCAATGGGTGGCAGTTAATGGTTCATATTCAGCCTGGAGGCTGCTTACAAATGGAGCTCTCCAGAGGTGTATCCTTGGGACCTGTCCTCTCTAACATGTTCACCAATAACCAGCTCACCAAGTTTGCAAACCATGCAAAAAGGGAGCGGGTAGCTGACATGCTGGAGGGCAGGGCTGCCATTCAGAGCAGGAACCTGACATTCAGGACAGCCAAATACAGAGCCCTGCTCCTGAGATGGACTAACCACAATGAGGGTATAGTTTGGGGGCTGACAGGCTGGAGAAGTCCTAGTGGACTCTCAGCTGAATATAAGGCAGCAGCAGGCCCTGGCAGTGATGGGACTAACAATACCCAGGGCCATATGAATCCTTGACCAGTATATAAAGGGAAGTGACTATCTCATTCACTCAGCGCTTGTTATGTCACATCGACAATACTGCATCCCACTGTAAGAGAGACAGCAATAAACTGGGGCGATTGGGATTGTCAAGGCTGGAACACTTGCCCTGTGAAGAACAATGCTTGTTCGGTCTGGAGAAGAAAGGCCGCAGGGGGACCTAACAGCAGTACCCCCAACCCCAGTACCTACAGCAAGGTCACTGAGAAAGAAAAGCCTGCTCTTTATTGAAATTCATGACAGAAGAGCACAGCACAGTGATTATAAACTGTGCTGGTTTTGTCTGGGGTAGAGTTAATTTTCTTCATAGTAGCTGGTATGGGGCTATGTTTTGGATTTGTGCTGGAAACAGCGCTGATAATACAGGGATCAAAGTGAGCTGCGGCCATTGCTGCTTACACCACCCCACCAGTGAGTAGGCTGGGGGTGCACAAGAAGTTGGGAGGAGACACAGCTGGGACAGCTGACCCCAACTGACCAAAGGGATACCCCATACCATATGACATCAGGCTCAGCATGTAAAGCTGGGGGAAGAAGGAGGAAGGGAGGGATGTACACAGTGATGGCGTTTGTCTTCCCAAGTAACCATTAGGCATGATGGAGCCCTGCTTTCCTGGAGATGGCTGAAAAACCTGCCTGCCAATGAGAAGCAGCGAATGAATTCCTTGTTTTGCTTTGCTTGTTTGCACAGTTTTAGTTTAACTTGTTAAACTGTCTTTATCTCAACCCATGAGTTTTCTCACTTTCACACTTTTGATTCTCTCCCCCATCCCGCTGTGAGGAGTGAGCGAGCAGCTGTGGGGCTTAGTCAAACCCCACAAAACTGAGACAAAGGACAGTCTGACTAGATATACAGGAAAAATTTTCTCTGCGAGGATAATTATCCATTGGAGCACACTGCCTAGAGAGGCTGTGCAGTCTCCATCCCTGGAAAGTTTCAGACCCACTTGGGTAAGCCCTGAGGCAACCTAGTCTGAATTAAACCTTGACACTTTTTTGAGCAGGGGTTTGCTCTAGGTGAACTTCCAAGGTCCCTTCCAAGGCCCCTACCAAGATGCAGTCCATGCTCCATTCAGCCTTTATACTTTGTGCCGTTCCTTGTAAGAACGCTAATAATGCATAACCAAGATAACAGCCACAAGACCTTCATCTTCTCCTTGCCTACAGAGCTGGGGATAAAACTCCTTTAGACCTTTGTGAATGACCAGCAGAACATTCGCTACCCTCACATTTCTCTGTCACATCTGGCAGCACAAAGAAACAGTCCTCTGCCTCCCCAAATAACAAAATTAAACCGTAAGTCTAACAGCAGGGAAAGTAAATGGAAAGTTATTCTTCATGTAAAGTGATTATTAATGGTTACAATCTAATTATGAGAAGTACCTCGCTATAGTAAAGAGAGGTCTAAAAATTGACTTTGAAATGAAAAGGAAAAAAAAATAAAGGCTGTTCAGTAAGTACTGTTAAATGGTATTTTTTCCCTCCCTGGAAAGCATAATGAAGCGCTAACTAAATCAGATGTTCTTAGATATTTCTCCTTTCTCAGGATGATCTTGTGTTAGCTGGAAGAAAAAGCACAATTAAATATCCTGAAGTATTACTGGAAATGGGAAAGATCACTGTTCAGAGAACAAGCCTTACATGTGATTTCCTTGGGGTTTTATTGTATTTTGCTGGGGTTTTTTAATTAAGAAAACTGAGATTCTTCTCTGCAGAAGACTACAAAGCTTAGAAATAAACTTTATGTACGCTTCAAGACAAAAATGTTTGCTTTTCCTCAGTATTAACACATCTGAAAAAAAAACGCACTGGAAATCAATTTAGAAGTTGCAAGTGCTAAAAAATATTAACTGTCTCTAAAATTCAACATAACTAAGAAAAGCAAAATTAAAATAAAAATATTAATTCCCAAGTTTCCTCCACATATGTTTACAAACCGAACAAAATGAAACATTTTAAACTTAGCTGAAAAAAACCAATCTGGATATTAGAAGACTGTATGCGCCCCTTATTACTGTTCTGTAAGGGGCTTGGTGAATATTTGAGTGATCACATTTAGTTTTTTTAATAACTGCAACATTCTTAACAGCAAATGCCTTAATTTAGAAGCCTCTAACTAACACAAGAACAACAAATTATACAGTTAGTACACATTTACCTTCTTCAACTGTCTGTACAAAGGCCCCTGAAGAATTCCAACTTGTTGTAAACCCAAAGCTGCGACTGTGGCCAGGTCTCTGGTTTATACTGATTCTCATTTCACTGTACTGTTCCTGAAAAATAAAACATGACACTGCAGTATCTGGTATCACAGGAATCTAAATGAGGGAAAGTTTATCCTCTAAATAAGTGAGGCTGCTCACAGTGTGCACTTTAATCATCTATTATTAGCATCATAGACAAAGGAAACAGCATTGACGGAAGTTAAGTAACTAACCTGGTTTTTATTCAAACAGGTACGTTTTCAGTTTACATTTGTATTTTCTGTACACATATATTTAGCTGTGCATTTATCTTATTTTAAATGTTTCCTAACATGATGCTACAAAATACAACAAATTTGAGGAAACTAAAACCCTAAATGCATTTTTACAGATAGTCTTGTGAATTTGTAGAATGCGCTGCCTCCTGAGAAAGTATCAACCAAACAGAGATGTGAAAAAGCTAGATTAACAGTAATTCATCATATAATTTTCTTGCGCATCCTACCGTAGCCATCATCAGTTTCCTTTAAGCTCAATGCTGCAACTGGATTTACTTGAGTGAACAATCATCTTTTTTAATTTTAGAGGCCTTAGATAATAAAACTAACCCCAGAATTAGCTAGAGCCCAGATCTTCCATTCTAGTGGACTTTCAAAATGCTCTCAAACTCTGAATGAAAACCCAACGTTACTATTTTAAACTACAGCAATATTTGATTGGGAAAACATTTTGGAACATATGTTTTCAATCCCACAATATATTAGGAACATGTGTTGCATACATTAACATTTTAATATGAACTCATTAAAAAAAAATTAAAATGCCCAAATGCATGTTTTTCACTTCATTATTCTGGAACTGGTATTGCCATAAAAGGAAAAAAATTATATTTTAAACGTTTTCTGTCAAACACTGTTAAAATAGATACAGTCCAGCAACGCATGCATGGAGGAGACCCCACATGCTTACATGCATGCATTAAGTGTATATATTTTGGTTGCCTAGTGAACCAGCCTTCTTGAAGGGTGGGATTCATTTTCCCTAACTTAAAATATTTAAAAGTCTAGGTATCTAAGCCAATTCCCCAAAGCTCCTATGTTGGCAGGATACAACAGGCAGCTGCAGGGAGCACTGCACAGCAGATGTAGTTCACCAGAGTCTCGGAGCAGGATGCAGCCACAGGGGGCTTGAGCAGTACCCAAGCACTGGGTGCAGAAGAGAACAACGTTCTCAACACAAAAGGTTTTGTGTTGTGTTACATGAATATTCCCAGAAAAACACTCTCACTCTAAGACCAGGGTAAAAATTAAGTCTTTTACTCAAATTATGGCTACTAGCTTGCAAATGCTTCCATACAGAAACTGGCTTTTTTTTTCTATTAAACCCAAGTCCTTAGGTGAGTGCAGTACATTAAATAGACAAGTTAGCACACTGGGCTAGAAAACATATAAAGCTTTTGAATTTGAGTGTGTTCCTGGAAATTACTGTTGTTATTTTTATTTCCACCATCTCAACTTGGCTCTTCTTCAAACCTACCTCTTGTCAGAGGAGTAATGCAACTCTGTACACTGAACTTCATCATTTGGACAGGTCATCTCCAAAACATTTAGCACTCCACAAACCTGGTGCTATTGCCCTGATGACTAGTGAACTATATCAATCTCTCAACTCTGGCAATGATTTACAAACATGCCAAATGGAACATGCATTCTTTAAATTATAGCTTGTTGGAGGCACAACACAAGCTTTTAAAAAAAATAATTAAAAAAAAAGATTAAAAAAACCCACCTTACTCATTTACAGGAAATAAAATTTATAATCTTGTGACTAATGACAAAAAAAAATATGGATCTAGTACATTTTGTTCTGATTTGGCTCACTTAAAGTGATACAAAGAACCCATATCTAACCTATGTTTTCACTGATTAGAACAGCAATCCTTCTGCCTGTATTTGCTACAACACAGGAAAAAAAATAATCTTTTTCCTTACACAACAATCAAAGTTTCAAAAAATTAGGATAATTTAATTGCAATGGCCAAGAGGTATCAGGAATATTAAACTGAAATGTGTTCCTCTTCCACGAGTGATTAGGAAGAAGAATGATTCAAAGTGACTGAATTTATAAAAAGCTGGTGTGGGAACTGATTCCCTAAATCAGCATCCAAGGTCTTATGATTCTCACCCAAGCAACTGGCACAACTAACTTTTACAGCAGCATCAGGAATGCAAAGAATTCATTTCTAATCTGTCAAGGGGTATGAACCACCTCATTAGATATTACAGAAAGGTATTAACAATTAAAGCTATCGTTGGACATTTTTCATATGTGAAGAACACGATCAATTGGAGGAAACAGCACTTGAAGATATATATTCCAAAAACCACTGAAAGACCCAACTTCTGGATAAGCACATACACAGAGACGGTGATTTGCTTTAAAATTAATTAATGTGAACATTAATTAGGTTAATTTCAAGTAAATTACTATTTAAAAAAAAGAGGGGAGCTCAAGCCACAACAGATGGAAAAAAGGTTAGTATGATACTTACGTTTAAGGCTGGCCTTTGAAAAGCTGATCTTTATTTTCCACCACCAGTTTAAAAGTGCAAATGAATGCTACAGCAGCTCAGATCATTCGTCTAATTGACATACCTGATTGTGCACACGATGTGCTAATTTAGAGAATAACAAAAACTGCAAAAATCAAACAATATTTAGAACATCTATTTTGAATTAGAATGAGAAATATAATTAAGCACAGGACATATAAAGGGTATGGAAAAAATGCAGCAAAAGAACCAATCATTTTCTTTCCAAATATTCTCTTTCCCTTAAATTAAATAAAAGGAAATAGTAGTTCTCTGAGCTGTTCTCTTACCACCAAAAAAATGCTTGCATTAGATGTAATTTTTTTTTTTTTCTTTTACTCTGCTGTAACATTCAGTTACACTAAATAATCACATTATTTCCACACTTACCAGGGATTTTGAATCCTCAGGCTCTGGCAGACTCACATTTTCTGCAGAAGATGCAAGTGAAAGAGAATCAGGAGGAGAGCAATACTCTGGTTTAAGAATACTGCTGCCAGTATCTTGGTCTTGGGATTTTACAGGTAATGCCAAACTAGAAGGAGGTGTTGACTGAACACTTTCTTTTTCCTCCTCCTCCTCCTCCTCACCTCTGCTTCTGAATGCACTAGTGGAGAGAGGGTGTGTGGAGTCTGGTTGTGAAAATGAACTGCTAGTGAACAAAGTTTGAATTCTTTTAGCTTTTTCTACTTCTCCGTTGTATTTCTGGGCATCATCCATCTAGGACAAAAAAAAGACAGTTCGGTAAATATGTGTTTTAAAAATTGTCTCTGATCTTTCAGCAAAAAACCCTCTTCACACAAATTGTTATTACTGTACCCATTACTAATTACCCACTATAAAGAAGAGCAACATATCTTTTTCTCTTGAAGTGCTTCCAGACTAAATAGCCCAGACTTTTTAAGATAAACTTGCTAAAGTCATCTACTTAGAATGATCTGCATTCTTACTTTTTTTTTTTTTTTTTTTTTTTTTTTTTTAACACTGAGAAAAATAGGGATTTAGGAGAAAGCTATGAAAATCAACATGGTAATTGGTGTGGGGAATCAATTTCTGTGTTTCAGTGCTTTACTGAGCAGGCAAATTTTAGGCTAGCGTGATATTCCAATTTCAACAAAGCAGAGCAGAGTAAACAATCTGAAAAAATTGTCTTTAACACTTAATTATGTTAACTTAGCTTCAGACAATTACATTCTACGAAGGTAGGTTTTTTGATAAGGAATACTAAGGTAATTTACTACAAGTAATAAAATGTATGTGGTAGAATTATCTTTTATCAGCCTTATTTCTAGGAGTGCGTTTAAGCACTGAAACATGAGTAAACATCTAAAGCCCTGACAGACTTGCCTGCTCTATTAACACAGCTTTCAAACAGCATACATTTTTTTAAGAAACAACAAATGTTAAAATTCTACTGTTCCCCTAGCTGTTGAAGACCCCAACATTTACAAACTTCAGTAATGAAGCGGAATTTTACCGTGAATGACCGTGGAAGTGATGAGATTCCTCTTGACTGGACACCAAAAGGTCTTGGTGTAACCACAGATGTTAACCTAGAGGTATCAGTTTTCTGGTAACTTCTCGGGAGAGAAGCTGAAACCTGAGCTGACCCAGTTTGAGCATTCATCGAGTAGCGGGTAGACAAAAGAGCTGAGCTCTGCTCCTCTGCCAGGCTCTTTGGCGGACTGTGAGCTTCATGAACAGCCGAATTCTCCAGCAGGTTCTCCTTGTGCAGTTGTGCAGCGTACGCATTTTTGCTCTCCTTAGTGCTGTAGGAGGTATCTTCTTCCAAAAGATAATCTTTTGCTGCTGACTGTGTGGAAGGTGCTTTTTCTTCACTAAACACATCATCACTCAGTGAATAGGTCCATCTGTGTTCATGTTTTCGCTGCCGATACGAGTCTTGGTCTCTGTTCTCCCTGTAGGGACAAAGCTTGTTAAAATACTAAAAAGATCTGACAAACAGTTGGGCTCTAAGTCTTTCAACTACTGGATGTTCAATGCAGAGCATAAACTGTGAAACAAATCTCTAGTAAATGAAAATGAATGGCACCATTTAAAAATATTAGTATTTTAATATATTTTTAAATCTACCTTCTTTCCCGTTCCAACACTGCCATAACACGCAGGCACATTATCAGGTTGTCACTATGACAGAAATCTCTCTGCCAAGAAAATTATATAGCTATTCAAGCTACATATCCTCAGAAATTCAAATGTTATTAAGGAAAGAATGGGAAGAAGGTAGTCCCATAACACTGCCTGAACTGTAAAGTGCTGTTGATATCTCGTCTCTATGAAAATGCTATACTAAACTTCAGATAACAAAATGAGATGGTTTCCTGAAGCTCAGGTTATTTTTTTTTTTCTGCTATTCATTCCTATGTCATAAAAGAACAACCACCATGGAGATAATGTTTACTACATAATTTTTAAGATTCTGACAATACTGGACATTCAATACAATTAACATAAATATTTTTATTCAGGAGACTAATTTTTGTCCTCACAAATAAGTAGAAAAATACAGAAACTCAAAACATCCTGTTTTAACAGTTATTTAAATTTATTTTATGAATATATGCTATGTGCATATTTCTTTTTTTTTTTAAAAAAAAAACCCAAACAAATAAAAAAGATAAAAGAACCTGTAAACCAGGAAAAATGGTACCACTCTATTAATTTCATACTTTTTACTCTTCAGAGAGAATTTTGTTCTGTAAATACCCAGAGGAACAATTGGGGAAATAAATTAAAAGTTTACAGTTCTGTGATATACATTAAAATTCTTCCTATATTTATCCACAGTGGCTAAAAGAACAGAAAGTGCAATGGTAGAGGAAGAGGAATAGTTAGGCAGATCCAAGAATCAAAAAGGCAATTATCCAGTTCAACAGTTCATTGTTTTAACCTCTTCATTGAGAAGTCCATATTTGCATCCACTTTACATTTATTTATGGATAGCAAAGTAAAACATCATTTATAGAGCAAAACTGTTTAACATTCTGTGAAAACAATGTGTTAGTGGACCATATTCCGCCCTTCAATTGCCTAGATTTCTACACTATAATTTGCAAATAAAATTGTTGAGAGGTCTGCAGAATCAACTGCAAATGACCAGTAAAAGCTGCTCAAGAATTCAAGGGAATAAAACCACTCAGATTTAACTTCTTCAACATTACTCCCATTAGGGTCATTACCTCTCCTGCTGCATTTCTTTCAGTGACTTGGTACTCCTTTCAGAAACCTCAGAGGCTCTCCTTTCTATTTCTTCTCTCTCTTCCTTTTTCTTTTGCAATTCGGAAGTGACGCTCTTTCTACGATTCTTCCATTTTGCTAGATCCTACAAGAATAACGTGAACATATACAATCACATTTCCTCAAGATGTTGTAAATCTACAGAGGCATCCCATCATGTGTTACCTACTGCCCTGACTTTGCTTGTGTGTCTGCATCGAGGCCACATTTTCATGCACCTTCCCCCTAAATGATAAAAGGGGCTCTCATATTTAAGTAAGGGTTACAGGCCTGTTAGAGTTTAAAAATTTAATTATTGCACTACAAGTGGAAAAGTGTATGTTTTGTCCTTTCTTTTTTACCCTTTGACATCCATTTTATTCTAGAATACTTCACCCGACGACACATGGTTGAAAACCGCATTTCTTTGCTGTAAGCTTTGCAAGTTTGGGATATTACTTTTTTTTCCATATCATTAGTATGTTAAACTGATACATTGGCTTCAGAATAAACACGCCTTACATTTCAAATTGAAACATATACTTCTATGTTTTCTTCATTTCTGTAAAACCATGGGAACTGGTAATACTCTCCACAAAATACAGAGCTTGGTTAAGACATGTACTGAATATTAGAACTGAGATGCGTTAAACAATGAACTGCTTGCTTGGCGTTCTGTTCTTAATTTCAGCTTCCTGTTGGTAACCACTGCCAAGTACAGATTTTAATAAAAAATAAAAGGTCTTCAGGTAACCTTATGATGCTGTGCAAAGCTACACCATCAGTTTACAAGCTGGATTTAAGACAGAATTATTGGGGAACAGGAGCCTCAAGAATTTGCACAAGGAAATATTATTTCCTTTCCTTTTCCCAAAGGATCAAATACTCAGAGATTCCAATTGTTTCACAAAAAATGTATTCACAAATTTCAGGTAACACATGAAAGTGTGCCCTCACTTTTCTTTATGTCCACAGAAATCAAGCCTGAAGGCTTTATTACAATACATACGTCTTATCCTGAAGCATTAATCAGATACTTATGATATTTAAAATAATTTCAATTCTGCATTAAACAGACATCCCCAAAACCATTAGTAGTTGCACGAGAATGATCATTTTAGAAGACAGCCCCATAAATTGCTGCACACACACCACAGCCTGTTTTCTAGGGACACTGAAGGCAGGTGGCACCCAGCAGGACACATGAGGAGAGGTAAAAAGGAATACGTACTTCTTGCCACTTCAGATCTTGTTCTTGTAACTGTTCTTTTATCCTCTGTAGCTCTTCATAACGGATTTTGCGCAATGACTGCAGCTCCTCTGCACTGACATCATTCAAAGATTTACTCCTAGAAGGAAAAAGAGTACTTTGCTTTATCACATCTTAGATATCATCTGTGCAAGTGAAACCTGAGAGAGATTTATATTAGTACAACTGAACGCTCTTGAGTGTTATTTTGAATACAACAGGAAACACATGGGCAGCTAAACGAGCAAGGTTGGGATGTGCTCCAGCACCAGCAGTCAAGCCAGTAGTTGCATATATGAGCAAATAAAATCAGGTTAAGGGAATAAGCAGCTCTGTAGTAGCTCCACGCTGATCATTCACATTGAGCTCCTCCTACCCGACTGCTACTTCTTTTTAAACTTATTTTCTTTATTGACCCTGCTCCTTTTTCTTTGACCTAAAGGGCATCCCCCCACCTTTTTCCAAATTTCACTTCTCTCCAGTAACAGCCCCAGAATCACCTCTTGTTCTTTCCTTCCTTAGACTCATCATAAAATCAAGTCAGTTATTGATGCAGGTTTCTAAAAGATAAAAGTCATTCACTGCTGAATGCTCAGCTGACACATGCCATGGGCCTCACTAGCCTACGTTACTCCTCTCCAAGCTTCCCTGATGCTCTCCATCCAAGTCAGGATGGCTAACACTGCCATCTTCTCACTAATTTCTTCAACAAAGCTACAAGTTTCCTCCATGAACTCCTACTTACTAGTTCCCTTTAATCGAAATTCCTCAAAGCTCACCTTTCACTGTTTTTCTCCCTCTCTTCAATGCTATCCTCTCCTTTATGCTTTCACATTGCAGTGATAAACATAACAGGACTTTAGGTATAGGAGAGGACTCCTGCTCAGTGCTGACCACAAGCCTCTGAGACACAAAGCAAAATGCAGGTGTTTCATCACAAGGTTCAATGCTGTAATATAAAAGGGAAGCTAGGCTTCTGGGTTTCATTTTTATTTTTTTCAAAAATACTTTTGTTTGCATTTATGCAAACAAAATCTGAACGATGGAGGGGTGTAACCAAGTTCTAAAAGGACTTGAAAATGTGGAACTTCTCTGATACAACAGAAAATCAGGTTAAAACCAAAACTGATTCTACACAGGGATTTGTTCTAATCTCTTACATACCAGGAGACCTCTGAACTAACAAACCAGACTCTCTCACATCCTCCCAAGAGGTGCAACTCACTTTCATTGGTAACATGAGACTTTGAACTTTGGCCTCTAGAAATAAAGGCTAGGGAATTAACTCATGCCTATTTGCTTGTTTATTTTCTGAATGGGCATGACGCCCAATTTAGTGAAAAATCTCCCAGTCACAATTGCAGAAGCTATTTTCTTGTACAGTTCTCTCTATTCGCCTTTTTATCTATCTATCTATCTATCTATCTATCTATCTATCTATATATGGTTGTTATATCCGAAGTAGAAATGGTGTTTCGTAACCAAACTGTATGTAAGTATCAAAATCATTCCAGATTCGTCCAAGAAAATTTATGACTAGGGTTTTCTTTTCCTTCTCTCAAGTTTCTGTATCTTCCTGCAACAAAATGGGAAATTCTAGACCTAAATACAATATACCCCAAGGGTATATTCATATATTCATACCAAGGAACAGGATGTTCGTTTCAGTTCTAGTCTTAACTTCAAAATCTAACAAGTGACTTAAGTCTTCTGAGCCTCCCTCCCCTAACACCTAACTTATTTCTTCTGAAACATTTCTTGCTTCTTCTGGAACTGTTTAGTCATTTACCAGATTTTGCCTCAGGGTGAAAATAAATAAGTAAATAAATACATGTACATTAAAAGTAACAACTTAGAAGACCATGCATATACCAAATACTTAACAGGCCATCACCCCATAAGTGGAAGAATATTTCTGAGTCACACACAGTACATTACAAACAAGGCCTAAGCTCATACAGCACTAACCACTAAGTTTACCACTGAGCATTCAATAACCTGGAGTATATAAAATAACCACAGAACATTCATCACTCCCATGATAAACACCATGTCATTAATAATTTTCAGATTCTATCTGTAGAGCCTTCAAAATAAAATATTTACTAATCTCTCTTTACATTTCTGAATGTTTTAAAGATTCATTTACATACAGAACACCAAGTACTTCAGCAGGAATATCAGAGCTGGAATTCAAAATGCATGATAACCATGACTCAGATACCCTAGTTGCCAGAGAGAACTTTTGCCAGACATATAGGTTTTAGTCTTCCATTCGTTACATAAACTGCCCAAGCACAAAACACAGCAGCATGCACAAGTTACTTTCAGCATGAGTTTTTAGCTACTGGGCATGCACGAAAATTTAAATAAAAGGCAAAAAGAGTGTTATGAACTTTCAAGCTTTTATAAAACTTACCCTTGCTCATCAGAAAGCTTTTGAAACAGTCTAAGAAATCAGAAACCAAAAAAGAAAAGATTCAGTGTCTTGATATTCATAACAACATTAACACCATCAGTACACCAGCACTTTCACCAAGTGAAGGGGAAACTGAAAGCTTGAGGACCAGCCAGCATGGAATAGCACATTGGAGAACTGACACTAGTCAAAAAATGTATCAGGATTTGCATGATGTGTAAGTTGGGCAGAAAACTGACAGAACAAGGCTGCCTGCAAGTTTTCAATGTTTCCCGTTTAGCAGTACTGCACGAACAGAGCCCTGTATTAATTCTGCACCGTTTATCCCAGTGCTGCTGAACAACATGATGCTCAAAAGATACTCATTTCAAGAAATCAAAATTAATGCCAACTTGAGTCCCAACAAGAAGTCTAGCTTACAGAGGGTGTTTTCTTGTTACTTCAACCATCTCTGATACTAAATGAAAGTAATACTTGGAATGGATAAGAATAAAAGGGCATATACAGAAGTTTAGCACATTAAATGGAGGACCAAATTAATGCAGTGTGATTCAAGAGGAATTTTAGTATTCTTGAATATGAGTATTTTATTCTGCTGAATGAATTCTTAAAACGTTAAATATTTTCAAGCACTTCAGAAATATTCCTCAGTGAAGCTCGCACTCTATTAACAGTATTAAGCTTAAAAATTAAATGCAGCAACATCAAAGTATCAACTGGAACATGGAAGTGTCTTAGTCAAAGTAATGATGCACAGCTGGGAGAACTGCAACTTGCAATGCCGTATTTTCAGAGCTAAAAAACCATTTGTAATTCCACTCTCCCCTAGTAAGTACAAAATCCAAAAGGAGAGCTAGGAAGTAGTTAAAACCAGTATTCAGTCAGGGAAGAGAAATTTTGCATATACCAGGAAAGAATTAGGGGAAAGTATTAATCAGGACTGTATGAAAGCAGTGGGAAAATACTGGCAGAATAAAATATGTCACAGTGGGAATTAATATTACATGGACACACACCTTGCACGCACCATGTCTTTGGGTGGGCAAAACACCACTAATGTTTTTTTTTTTCAACTCATCTGATCATCTCAAAACTGTGGCAGGACAGTTTACAAACATTTTCAAACTTAGGTGCAAGCAAGAATATCAGAATGTTCATTTCCAGAACTTGTTAAAGTATTTGCGTGTTTCAGAAATGTTTTTACCAATTATATTGGGGAAAAAAAGAAACTAATTCTAGCCTCCATAGTTTTTTGAATAATCAATATTCCCGTTCAACCACAGCACGAAACTTATGCAGAACTTTGAGCCTGAAGGAATGACAACATGTTTTCTCTAAAATAGCAGCCTAAAACTAGAAAACACTGATTTTTTTTTGTTGTTGAAAATATGGTATTGCAGTCATGAGCTTCTATTCAAAGCACGTAAAAAGCTTGTCCAGGATGCCATGAACAAACAGCAGATTGGCACTCTACGAATGGTTCAGCACAAGACGATACTTTTCTGAACAGAAAGGGTTCAACTGCACTCAAGCACAATCCGTGCATGACACAACCTAACCTCTCCACCATCTGCCGTTTCTTGTGTCTAACTTTGCTGGCCTCCCTGATGGCTTCCCACTTCTTCCAGTCTTCTTCACTGCATGGACCAGGGATGAAATTTACTGGCTGGACATTGCTTCCCACCTTCCAAGATTCAATTTTGCGGGTCAGCATATCATCCTTCTTATGGCGGGAAGATGGCGACAGAACTCTGCCGTTGCTCTTTCTTTCCTCTGGTGTCGTGTTTTTTTCAAGTAAACACAGAAATTTGGAGCGAATCTCCTCTGGAAGACTCCACGGATCAGGAAAGAGTGCTGGGTGATACTTGTCTGGAGCACCCGATAAAGGCACCTCTTTTTTCTGGGAGAGGATTTTACGGAAAATCATGTCATCCTTTTCCAAATCTGGAATCACAGGTTGGCCCTCTCTGGGCTGCAGAATTATCTCACCTTCCAGGGTAGGCTCATGCTCAGAGAATTTTTTTAAATACCGGGGGTCTTGGAGAACAACTGGATTCACATGGAAAGCCCCAGTTTTCCGAACGAATAAGTCATCGTTTTCTAAATCTGGATATAGATATCCATTTTCTGTGTCTCCTTGCTTGCATCCTGGTACAAAGGAAATATTCTTTCTACATTTTATAAGCCTAGGGCCGGAAGTAGGATCAATTTTGGTCTTCATTTCAGAAGACAAGTAGTCAGAGTATTTTTGCAGGGCCTGAAGTAACGAAAACTGACTGAAGCATATAAAACAAAAGGAGGGAAGTAAAAATATCATTAACTAGCAAGAGACAAGCAGATCACAATGTGTTGTGGTATACATTTGGTTTAAACTTGCAGTATCCCAAGCAGTATAACTACATCACTTGGCATTCACCACCACTAACCGTAGCACGGCACACAGCAACCAGTGTAAAAGTATCACAGCATACTAACCTGCTCAGAAACAGCACACTTACATGCTCACACACAAAGCCAGTAACTCTATCCAACATGTTACACTTTTGTATTTACATGTTTCAGAAGATCAGCAACTTACAGCTACATTTAAAAAAAAAACAACCCAAAACCAAAAAATGAAACCACCACCAAAACAGTAATAACCAAAAAAGCACAACATCACAGGATGTGGTTTAATTTCATTTAGCTGTTGCATATCCAACCATTTCTTTATTATGCATCAAGAGCACAGCTCATGCAGCAATATCAACCTGGGCTGATCAGAAGCCTCCAAGATTTTTCCTTCTGCAATCTGTGACAATGAGCTTCCCACATACTCAGCAGCTGGCTTATAGTTCTGATCCCTTCTGCAACTGCTGTTCCAGTCAAAACTTGGTCTTGGTTGATTAACAACAGTGGCAGAGCTCTCTCTGTAAGCAAATTCCTCATCCTCAGAATCCGATTTCTTTCTACTGTACAGCAGCACAAAGAATGAGCAGAGGGAAACAAACAAAAAAAAAGTGTACTCACTGAGTAAAATGCACAGTGGCAACAGCAAAACAGTGTAATGAAAATAATTTTTCAATTATTTTCTCAAAAAATGAGAAAACATATCCTGCTGCTACACTGGCAATAAAAATGAAAAATAAAAGCAAAGTCACAACTGCACTTTATTTATAGGTTTTACACACAGAAGAGAAACAGGGGCATGCATGAAAACGCACCTGAACCCTTGAATCTCTTTATACCAGGGTTTGAAAGAGGATTTTCTGATTTTTTTCCATAGCAATTCTTCTTCTGGAGTCCAAAATTTAGGAAGAAATTTGTCAAAAGCAACAACTGTATTTGCCGTTGAAGAACTTAGCTTGCGAAAATAGAGATCATCTTTTTCAATGTTTGGGATGCCTATTTCTTCTTCCTCGTCCTCATCAAAATACCCAGATAATTCTGAAGGAATGTTACCTCTCGGTTTGTTTTCCTCTTTAGTATCCAACTGCCTCTGCCTCCTCTGGTTACTGTTCAAAATACCCAATCAGTTAAGATAGTTTAGGAGCAACTTGACATAAAAAAATGCTAAAAGACATGCTTTTTCGCTCAGGAGTTCAACCTTGTGAATGAAGCAAATTAGTTCTCAATTCCATCACTGCAGCACCAGAAATAACAAAATATATTAAAAAAAAAAAAAAAGTTAAATGGTTATATCAGCATCCTATCGCCTCTGACAAAAACACGGAGTTTGACAGAAAAGGCATTACAAAATATCAGCTGTGTTAAAACGCCGATTAGAAGGCTAACTTTATGGAGTTATTTATGGACTGCAATTTAGGTAATACAATAGTTACTGAATTTTGGATTAGTATCTCTGACCTCAGTGGTTCAAGCATTGCAGCTAGTGGAACAGCTGGATAACTTTCTTGTGAGCAAGATTTAGAAGAGTCATTGTGCAACACGAAATGATGTCCAGGTGTGGCAGAGCTTATAGGGCTCTTTTTGACTAGAAATCTACGTTTTGCTAAGTCATCCATAACCACATCAGGCAGCCTTCTTTCATCTTCTGAATCAGAGCCACTGTCATACTCATAGATCATCTGGAGGGAAGTTGGATTTGTGAGCCCGCACTCTGCTCTGCTATTTTGGCAGGAAGCTACAGGATTCCTTTCACGTCCACTGAGGTTGACCAAAACAGGAACAGAATTAAGACAGTGAAGTCACGAAGGCAATGATGAGACCCAAGAACTGCCCACTAATCTCATCTGTATGCACCAAGAAGCCAGACAACTGAAATTCATCACCATATTGTGGAAGACTTTAAAGAGAAAGTAAAACCGTAGATCTCTTCCTCTCATGAACTTGCATTTAAGATCATTTAAATCCCCTCTGTCTGGAGTCTGAACAGCCTCAAAACATTACTCAAACATCAGAAAACTAGTTATGTGGAACAAAGTAAAAAAACAAAACAAAATCAAAAACCAACCACACCAAAACATCCCCCCCGCCCTGCTAAAATACGTAGACTCAAATAGTTTACTTTGTATTGCAGCAACAGCAGCTTTTCTTTAACTAATAAAAAATTAATTTATTTAAAAAGTTGTAAATCAAAGTTCACGTTACTAAGACCGCACACCAGTACCTTGAAAACGTTCCATCTGACTCGGTGAAGACAGGACTTGCCCAGCTCCTCCTGTTGTCCTCATTCTTCTCTGTCCTCTTCTTCCTTAAGGGTGCTGGCACATAAGCCGTCTGCTTGTTTTTGTTGGGTAAGAAGCGATTGAAGTCAGCAGTAGGTTTTGGTTCAATCACAGAAATCCTACGGTAAGACCTGTCATCTTTATGGGAGTCATGCATTTTGAAAGGCAGTTCCGAGTCTGTGTCACTGTCGCAACCTTATAAGAAAGGGGGGAAAAGGGAAAGTACCAACGTTATCCTCTAAACACAAGCTTCTAGCTAGAACTTGTGACAAAATCTTCTAAAAAATCGATTTATTTCCATATTCAGGATGTTTCAGCTGCAAATTTGTTGAGCTACTGACAGGACAGTGGGAGAGCTATTTTTAGAAGTTTGTGCCAAAGCTGCGATAAGGTCCATTAAGCTGAGTTTGGTTTGCATGCTCCTACTACATTTGTTCCATTCCTTCGCTATCACTGCTTGCTGCAGCGCTAACCTCTAGATTGAAGATGTAAAACAGCACAGAAGTTTTTAATTAAAAATATACTTGCCACTCAAATTCACTAACAAAGTTACCAGCAAATAGTATAGCAACAGACTCATCTCACCAGATTAACGTCCAGTAGAAGTCCAGGGTACGTCACATATGTACCACAGCTACACACTGCTTTGCTCAGATCAGAAATGCTCCATGTGGCCTCAGCCCAATGATTTTGTTATTCACATCAAACAAAATGTAAAAGCTCACTATTTTTATAACTAAGTTAGACTACAAGTTTGTACTGAATTTTAAAACTGGGAAACACAGGTTAGAGTACACCTGTAGGGATCCAATGTCACAAACTTTCTTCTTGTTGCCTTTCTTTCTGTGACAAACTATCAAAGTAAGAACTATTCCTTGATTTTTAACCTAGGTGGGAAAACCCTATTGAATATTCATCACATAGAGGTGTCACATATCCACATTAGGAAGAAGTCAACAGACTTTTTCAGCTGTTGAATTTTACGTGAGCCCACCAGGATGTGAATTTTAGCAATCTCCCTTCCTGAACTACAGGAAAATACCCTGCATATACACACCCCCTAATGGGGCAGTAAGAGCACGAGTCCCAGCAACCCTTCCTAGGAAAACTCATGTAAGCATTGCTTTGTTTCTACCAACTGTTAAAGGTCAATATTTGCTTAAACAAAATGCAACTGCAGCAGTTGCAAAACTGAAGTTGCCTTTCAAGCCAATTTAAGCATTGGGCACCTGTCCTGGTTCAGCTAGGATATGGTTAAGTTTCCCCAGCAGAGAGAGAGGGGGAAGGGATCTCCAGCCGGGTTATTCATACCATGCTGATGTCAGGTCCGGCACGGGAATTTTTTTTTTTTTTCTTTTTCCTTGGTAGTCTTGGTGGTGGGGAGCTGTTCCGTGGCCATTTGCGGTATTTCTCTGTATATTGTTTGTCTTGCTTACTGTTATTGCTGTTTATTGTTGTTATCATTGCTACTGTTGTTGTTCAGATTGTTTATCACACTGTTGTATTAAATTTCTTCTTATTTTAACCCGGGGTTTGTGTCTCACTTCCAGCCCAACCGGCTGAGGGTGAGGGAGGAGCAACGGCAACGTGGTCTCCGGTCCCAGCAGGGCTTAAACCAGCACAGGCACCTGAAGTACTAGGCCCATACATTGCCTTCTCCCACACTCATAAGACATAGGTCAAAAAAAGATTTAGAAGAGGAAAACATACCTTCACTGCCACCTTTTAAGGTTATATCTGATGAAAAGCTTGTAGAGGATCTTGAACCAAGAGAGTCCAAGCTATCAAAGGAATCGTCTCTTTTATGGCTAGCTGAAGACGAAAAGGTCTCTCCCCGGTCAACGTACCAAATATCACCGTACCCACTATCCCTGCCACTTCTGTTCAGGTGGCTGGACTCTTCAAGCGCCTATGAGAACAAGTTTTGGAAGTTCTTTTACAGTAATTTAAGATGCAAATGGTACTTGTGAGTTTTCATTCAAAATTTTTTTAAAAATGCATTTTGAGTGCACAAACAAAACTTTTACAAGGACTATTACAATTCCCTAAAAACATATACAACAGCTTGGATAGATAAGAGATTCAACACAAAGTCTTAAATTTCTGTTATCTCAGCCAAAGGAAATCAAGACAGGGCTCTTCACAATTTACCGCATCAATCAGAGCATGTGGATTCTGAATTTCATGTGTAGCAGAAACACCAGTGTAAGCTAAAAGTCATTCCTTTCACATGGAGTTTGATAGCAAGCAAAACAAACAAAACAGATTACTATATTCTCCAAACTAAGAATAAAATTAAAGCCCCAAGAGATTGCTTAGAGTTGATGTATAGCAAGCTATAAAATTCAGGCTACTTGTTTATTGTACTTTTTGGGTTCCTCACCTTAGTCAATGCTTGCCCTAATAACTTCTCAAATGCTTTAAGATTGAGGTATGGACCATTATAATGAGGGTTACTTTGAGCTTTTCTCCCAAGCCAGTATAATGTAATCAAAACCTAAAAACAAACAAACACAAATGCAAGCTCAATTACTTTCCTCTCATACCATGTACCAGTATAAAAGAATCTCAGAATGCTGTTAGAGATGTTTTCCACAATGAATTGTAAAACCTTGTTTACAGCATTAGCTATGATCTCTATCAAAACCAATTAAAGTGTTAGAATGCATCTCATGTATCTCAAGTAAACAGGTATAAGCAATGTTTCCAATTATTACATTCATTTGAGAAAGTAAGCTGCATCTTATGATGCATCAGATAAATGAACTGCTGAAGAATAAGGTAAATATGACAGTGCCATAAACAGAGCTGTTTTAAAAATATTTAATCAGAACAGAATTAGTGTGAAATCATTTCAGAAAGCATTGAAGAAGATTTGTCTTACATTTTTCACTCTTCTGTTGGTCTCCTCCGGTCTGAAGTAGGGTAGGGAGTGAGGAGAAAAAAAAAAAAAGTTTTAAAATATCTGACATTGTTAATTACTATACAAGATTTAAAAGATTTCAAGCCCAAAATTAGAGGCCAGTATAAAATATGCAACTATGACTGTTACAAAAGAAGTAAAAAGCGTTTTGCTTTGAATTCATAGTCATAACTGTATTATTTCAATGATTACATATAAAGCAAGAAACTAACTGATCTATTACAGTTTCTAATTTGAGAAGTACTCAGAAAGGCTTTAGGCTTTTTTAATTAGCTACGGTTTTTCCTTACCAACAAAATAGAAGTGGAAAACAAGCTAATGACTTTGGGAAATACAGCCTCTATTAGCCAGGAAGATCTTTAGGTACATATGAAAGCAGTTTCAATTGTCACTTTTCCCTGATTTTATTATGTTTTCTAAAATATTCCTCCTAGACACAGAGAACACTTCAGCCTAGGGCATTTTTCAGACAAAAACAATAGAAACTGAAATTGGGACATTTGGAGAGAGATGTTGTAGGGCTGTAAGAAGAGGTTTGGTTTGCTTTTATGTAAGATGTGTTATGTGTTTCTCAAAAAATAAATAAACATGCAATCACTAACATTAGTAGGTTTTTTTCAATATATAGCCAATCTGTGGCACACCTCAGAAGCGTACCAACGCACGCACACAATGGTCCTGTTCTCCTCCTGCTTATTTTAAGTACATGAAGAAATTTTTTGGATGGGACCCTCCCAAAGGTGAGGTACCACAGACTGAGTCCTCAGGTGTAAATATTCAGGGCTGGACTGGAGACAGCAGCTGAACAACACTCCCACCCACACTGCCAGCAGTTATGGAAGGGCAAATCACTTAAACACATCGAAACAACTTTTCACCTGCCCCAGATGTTGCTGGTTTGGAGCTGGTTCAGCAGCAAGCTTCACATACAGCAGTGTGAAACGGTTCCAATAAAAAAGTGAAGAATTAACATACATTAGCAGAAAGACCTGTGCAGAGCCCTGTAACAAGTCATACCAACTACCTATCAGGTCACCAACTACCTATCAGGTCACCTATCCTGTTTCAGACTGTCTAGGAACAAGCTCAAAGGTTGCAGGGAAAAAGCAGAATAAACCATTTAGGGGAGAGTTAGGAGTTAGCAAAATAATGACAGGGTCTGGTCAATGTAGATGTCATTCTTCACAGAAATACAGTATTTGATGCAACGTGACAACCAGCAGGAACACAGACCATTCCTCCTTCTCCTTCTTCCTAGTTTGAGAGCACCTTCTCCCAACTCAGTGCGGCTGTAATTGCCTTGCCTGACCCCACACCAAGAAACCAGGCTGCCAGGAACACAAAATCCTGAGATGGATCTGACCTGCACAGTCTTCATCATATCACATGTCAGAGATGCTATTGGTTTTGTCATCGGTGACCTCTTTACCTTTTTTTTTTTTTTTTTCCCTTTTTTTAAACTTCTCTGAAATGCATCAATGTTCTTTTTTCACTGGAGACAAGTTTTGAAAAAAAGAATTTCCTTTTCCTTTTCTTCAGTATGCAGATTTCTTTTCCAGTGTCCATGCTTCAGGACACACCATGGCTGTAACGTAATGTGCTGAATAGAGACAGGTTGGTTTCCCAAGCAGTGGATGGAATATTATTCTTGTGGTGGTGTGTATCAACCATTACACTTTTCAATACCCAAAAGAAAGCATTTTAAAGGTTTACATTCTTTAGCTTCAAGGTCTCAAAGCCTTTTATTAGCAGAATTTCTGCTGTTATTTGCATTTATAAAAGCAGAGGCCATGCATATCCTTGCTAAGTATGCCTTAAAGTAGCTTCCACACTTCAGCAGCCTAGTAAGGAGTGAAAAACTCTGCCCTTAGTCAGCTCCCCTCTGAACTAACTCTTACTGGTCTCTAAACCTTTTGAGCAACTTGTCATGATAGATGTAGGCTGAGCAGAAGAAAAAACAGGAAACAATGTCAAAACCAATGTCAAACCTCAGCTAACAAAGGGGTCGGTCTCAAAATTTTAAAAGCTTTTAATCCACAAAGCACGAACCTTAATTGTTGGCAGCATTTTCAATAAAAGCTTATGCACAACTTCAAGGTTAGCCATTCTGGAAAGTATCTATCAAACATAGCATGAAAGTCTAAAGGCCATGAGATAACAATATGTGGGAGTTATAATAATTATGAAGAACAACTGCATGATTCCAAGTTGAAAACTGATGCAAAAAGATGTAAAATAACGACCTGTGGAGAAATAACACCTTCTCTGTAAATCATTTCATCTACATCAATCTTTTAGAAAACAGAAAAAAAGAGAAATGGAACAGAAATAGCTCTCACTTGGTAGCAGGTGATGCGCTTAGAGACCAAATAGCTCCCTTACATCTGAACACAACACATTCACAGACATCACTTATGCCTAGCCAGCATGGACTGATGGACATTTCTCTAATGAGGACCACTCTACAAGAATAAAACAAAGTGACATGGCAGGTCAGCAGGCTGAGCCACAGCTCAAGAAATTTATTCTCAGCTCAAGGTTAAATAGTTGCTATTTGCTCAAGGTTAAATAGCAAAATTAGTCACCGAGGCCCTAGCCTGATAATACAAAAGCTTTGGCAGCAGCTCAAGCTTAAGGATTTCCTGGTCTCCCTTTCTCTTCCAGCCACTCCTGTTTGCTGCCCCTGTGGTTATGCCAACACGACTCTGAATCACACTGTGGTTCCACACTGCGCACCAGGACCAGAGGGCTGTGCCTATATCTTTGTTTGGGTTTCTCCTAATAGACATTTTCAAATCCCAAATTTACACGCTCATCTGTTTTATAACACACTCGTACAAGTGACTGTGTCAGCACTGCTGCAGAGCCCACACACTGCCGCAGAGGGGATCAGGCAGGGGGCTCGGTGAAGGAGGACCCTGCTCCACACGCCAGTACCATCAAAGTCCCCGCATGATGAAACACCAGCCAGAGGCACTCTGTGCTTCCCCTTCATCTGCTGACACCTAGCTTTGAGGAGTGAGGAAAGCTTGCTAGTATTATTTTAACGCACTTTGAGGTACTTTAAAAATTTAAAAAAAAATATTATACAAGACAGTCATATACCTTACAGTAGCTAGCAGACTGCAGTACTTCAAGAAATCATGAACTAGACTTTAAGCAATTATAAAATAATCCATTGCCAGTGCTGACACACATATACCTCTCCAGTTACTCCTTATAAAAGAGCAGTGCATTTTAGGTAGCTATGTTTGCATTAACTTATTTCAAGACTTTTAATGAAATATACCGTATAGTTTGGATTTTGCTTTCCTAACACACTATATGGTATGGCTCATCCTAATACATATTAGATTACAAAAACTATCAATTCATTATGTCAAATCATCTTTGACACTTCACTTAGGTTTTTTCCAGGGATAACATCAAAAGTGGAGCTCAAGACAGAATCCAACATAAAAAGAAGTTGGTGCAAAATTCTGAAGAATTATTTTACAGCATGTCATTCAGAAAGCACGGTTTTCCAAAGGGTCTGTTTCTCATGTAGAAACATATTTACAGTATAGATATCAAACCATGATTTTTTTAAAAAAAAAAGCTAGATCAGAGAATTCCCCTCCCCTAAATGAGTGTTATCTGCTGAGAAGAGGCCACATGGTCGTGCCCAAAGAGATATGACAAATCTGAATCCATTTACGGGGAGAAAGGGGCAGAGACACTCCCACTGATAGAAAGGAATGTGCCAGTGACAAATGCACCCTGCCCAGTGCCAAACCCTTCCCTTGGTGACGAATACTCCAGAAACTCCAACAGCTGCCAAAGCTATCTGTTTTCCATCCCTTCCTCTGTACTACAGATGTCACAAACACAGGACTTGAACAGATTTCTGTTTAAAAAGAAGTATTGGTGCTCTGTTTTTGAGCTTCTATCCACCAAAGCAGCAGTTCTACCTCCCAGATGCCCTATGAAGGACTTGGAAGAGCCATGCCCTAGTCTGAGAGCTGGGGCAGATCAGCAGGCTGCAGAAGCAGCCTGCTCCTGAGCTCCTCACCAAGCTCCAGGCGCTCTAGCCCGACACCAACCAGCTTCACTTACGCTTCTGAGGAGAATGTTGAAGGGTTTGAAGGATTCTCCACCCCCGCTGAGGTATGCTGCGCAGGAGATGAACGCCGGCTATCCAACTAGCAACGGGCTTGTGCTAAATTTCAACCTCTTTGGCCACCTACTCAACTGCTATTAATATTGCTGTTATCGGATCTCACTGAATTCCCACATGCTGCTGAGAATAGAAAGGCTCCAGTGAAAGATGGGGCAGCCGCATGGGTACAGAAACATGAGGACATTCCTCCAGCACTTGGGTTCTTAGTGAACTGATATTCAACTCCAAGAGCCACAGTTCACTGCCAAGATTGCTGCAAATAAAACAGTCAGGTTATGGCACAGCATTTAAGAACAGCTTTTGGAAATGCAACTTTCTATTTGACTATAAAAAGCACATGTATTTTTCATAGCAACATATCCACCAGACCCAATGCCACTTACATTGTGACAGTGCACAGGTATAAAATGATGGGAAAAGCGTTTCTCCATGCTCCTACAAAATCGCCAGCTGGCAGCAAGGAGCTCTGTGGGCCCTGATGACCAAGCAGCCTGACCCCACCCTGCACTCTTGCCTACTAACAAAGGGGCTGAGGGGTGGAGAAGAAATGCCCAAGAGAGGAAAGGCAGAATGGGAATGCAGCCAGCCAGTATCCTCCATGGGAACATATCCCTGTCCATCGTCTCAGAGCCTGTCCTCTCATACTGCCTCATGAGCATGGTGCTTCCTTGCTGATCTCACCCATTATGCTTCCACGCTATTCTTAAATCTCTTATCAAAACAAAAACAGGCTGCATCAGCCCCAGCAAGTTACCAGACACTAACATTATCCATTTCCTCATACTCTTTTCTGACCCCTCCCTGGGTGGTCCATCTCTCCAAGCTTCCTCATATGCCAGTCTAATCTACAGGTTCTCCCAAAGGGAAAACTAATATTCAGAATCACGTAGGGCAGAAGGCACACCTGTCAAATAAAAAAAATAAAAATAAAACTCCCCAAACCATCCTCAGAAGAACAAGCCTATGCAGAGATGCTTAGCTGATAACCTGAGCCCTCCTTGGCTCTTGTCTCAGGGGTGGGCAGGGGAAGAGGGATGAAGCATTACTGCAGAAACAACTTGCAGAGAAAGAGGAGACTGATAGGATCCTGCAGCTTCCTGCTCAAATATTAAGCTGTATTAAAGAAAACTGAAGTATTTATCATAATTGGAGCTTTGTTGACGGGTCCCTTTTTGTGTCTTCTTCTTCATTCCTAAAAACTCTTAAAAGTCAGCAGCTACACTAATTACAGGTAATTAAACTGGTTTTCTTTTACTATTGCTTCATTTGCTTGTTTGTTTTTTCCCGAGCGATTTTAGAGTTTTTCCCCAGTCTGTATTGGTCACTTTAAATTCCAGGACTAGACAGGTACCTATGCAAAAATAAATAGCAGGCTTTTTATTTCTGAAATCTACCAGTCACGTGCCATATACTTTGGCCAAGAAGCATGAGAACATACCTCGACTTTTAAAAGAAATAATGGACTCTCTACAAAGAATTAGAAGTTGCGGAGTTGACACCAAGCTCCCACAGAGTGTTAGGAGTTCTCAAAGGTAATCAGTTCGTTCATATTCAAGAGTATGTTTGAATTTCAGAGGTGAAATTAATTCTTTTGAAGAAAAAACACTTCAAAATATACAACAACTTAAATATACTGTTAGACAGCTATCATATCACTGTTTACACACCCTATAGATTTTCACAACTTCCAAAGTATTGGTCTTTAGAACTTGGAGTATACTACTTTGCTGAATCTCTTCTTGTCTCCCTGTTGCCTTTTTTTCTTTTTTTTTTTTTTTTTTTATCCTGTACATAATTCACTTGACCTTTGCATCAGGGTTACACTAAATATTACCACTTCACCACTTCTACCTTTTTCCTTCTTTGTACCTTTTCACAGTTTTGAGATTTTACTCTCTCCCCTCCCAAGAATCAATGGACTTGAGCTCATGCTGGTAATCATCAGGATCATCATCTACGTTAACTTCTCTTGCATTTAGTTTTGAAGATCCTCTACCTTCACTCCCATACACAAAACTAGACCATATTGTGTAAATTTTGTAGATTAATTTGAAGAGAAATCCATATGGGGAACACAGAATTGTGCTAACATTCTTTCCAAGAGAAATAGTTGGTATATCTGGGGAGTCACTCTGAAAAATAAGCATCAAAATAGGCAATTACGTGCAATCCTGTAAGATTTTAGAAATATATACAAAAACACATGAAGGTGCAGCTGCTAAATAGCACAGAAATAGTTCCACAGTATTTTACAAAACAATATTCTGTATAAAGCATATTATTTGCTTTAGCTAAGCTGCAGCAACCATGGCAACTCACAGTTAGCATTTTTTCAAGACAATACCGAAATTCACTTTCTCTATTGCCTGATGCCTCTTTGCCATTACTAAATCAAGTTATTTCCAAAATTGTTGTCCTTTTTACTCCCAGTCTTATACCTAACTGAAGTATTTCAACATCCCCTCTTTCCACAGGCAGATACCAGAGGTAATTTTGTAGAATAGCCCTCAATACTGACTCATTTATTCCCTCTAAGCATCACTCAGACACCTCTGCACCAACTCCAGTTACAGATAAACAAGTTACTACTGGAAGGTGAGTTAGGGTAAAAAATTTTCCATCTACCAGCTTCTCCACAGCAACTGTCTGTGTGCACTCTCTTACTGTCAACCCCCAGGATTAATACAATTTGGATAAAGCATTCAGAGGTGGTCCCTTGGGAAGAGCTACGATTTTGGCAGGTTATACAACTTCGCTTGCTCAGAGAGATTTTTATAGACTCTATAATGAGAGAGGAGAAAAAACCAAACCAATCCAAAACAAAACCAACAAATCCTCCTGTATTCAATCTTCTCCCTTGGTCCATGCTCAGTGAAAGATTTGGTAAACGTAATCCTTCATTACTTTTGTGTCAAGCAAACAGGTGGTGATGTACAAGTGCCTTGTGTATAAGCAAAAGTTTACTGCAGCTAATAACACTCAATAGTGAGGTTTATTTGATTTCTCAGGGTGTGCAAAAAAAGATAAAAAACCATAACTCAAGTCTATCCTGTATAACTTATACAGTATATATATTTGACAATGAACATATCTGCTGATAAGGAAAAAAGTTATGACCGACAGTAACTTATACCGGGTATTGCTATGTTCATGCTTATGCTAACATCGAGTTTCACCAGTCCAAATAGGTATCTGCTCAGCTGCTGTTCCAACACATACACAGAAAACAATTCAGCACAGAGGTGACTCAGAGAGTTAACAGCAGAAACTACAGATGCCCTATCCATGGCTCTTGAGCGGGAAGTAACCCAGACTTCAGTCCACTCCAATTGCCATCTCTTCAGGGGAACCAAGACCCATAAGTGTCAGGTACATAAATGGGGATGAATATATCCTCCTGAGATGAGACTGACCCCTGCATTTTGAGGGTACGTGAGATATGCAGCACCTGGGAGCTGCTGCATAGATTTCTGACGGCTCAGTTTTTCCCCTAGAGCAACTCCAACATAGTGCTGGCCAAACTGTTGTAGAAGAGGACAGAATTGGAGCAGCCCCTCTTTTCATTCTAAACTTTTTCATCTTACTAAAGAACAAACTGTTTTAGTAGTTTAAAGGGGGATTACTGAAAGCATAGCTTTAGGGAAAGTGTCATAGAGCCAGGATTTTGGAAAGAATTTACATTTATTTTTAGAGATGGACGGAATGAAGATGACAAAATGGAGGTACAAGGTAAGCGCAGTTTATTCCACGATAAAGATTTTGGAAACAAGTTAAAGGGATGTTGGAATTTGTCCTTAAGTAGAAATAAATCACTACTTCATGACTGCATCATTTAGTTTAGTCTCTACATTTGCAATAAAAACTTTAAAGGACTACTGGGTTTTCTCAGTAATGTTTTGGCAAAATATTTCACAAGCAAATAAGAAGCACTGAAGAAATTATAATGCTTCCTCTTTGAAATTTTGCTGTATTTTCTGTTTCTTTGGGTTACCCTAGCAACACAGAGCACAACACCATCACTCATCAGAGCACAAAAGTATGAAACACAGACTGAACCTGACTTCTCTCTACTGAAGTCAGTTCTCTATTAACATGCTGATGCATATATGCCCAAAAGTGAGGTACACAGATACAGCTGAATGTTATTATTTCCTATGTTTCTTGGTCTGCCTTCATTTGTGAAGACATATTTAGAGCCAGGAAAGAACACTTCAATTAATGTAGAGTCAAATGTTAATCTATTCACCGTTATCAGAAAATACTACTGAAAGAGGCTGTATTCCCTTGAACCAGTTCTCCCAGAAGACATGGTATGCAACAGCAATAAAATCTTAAAAAAAAAAAAAGCAAGATACAAAAATCAAGTAAAATTCACAAAGTATACTACTCTTAGCAAAAATGTGCCCTTTTGGGAAACAGACAAGATCTAAGATAAGCAGGTATTATTTTCCACATGTGCTACAGTTGTCACCTGCAATCTTCAGCTCCTGGAACATCCACACATAAGGGAGCTCCTTAAAGATATAACTATTGTAATTCAGGTTCCTTATGGCTTCAGATATATTTCTGTAACATTTGAAATTACTAAATTCAATTTGTTGCTATCAATATTATTGGATAAGTATTAGCTTTTTTAATTAGCTTTTTTTGAGGAAAAAGAATTGGTTCACCCCAGTGGACAACAGTGCTTTAAGGCTACTTAGAGCAGCCAAGACTGAGGGTATTTTTAAACATTTGTTCAAAACATTAAGCTTTTTGGGCCACATTTTCTGGCCAAGTTTTTAATGTTGGAAAAATGAATGCTTCTTTACTGCAAAGTGAGAGAATGGATAAAAGTCCAAATACTTGCTTTGCCAGAATGTTAGAAAGCCTGTATGGAAGGCAAAAAGGGGGAGGAGGGGAAAAGTTAAGCTAGTCTGACCATATGCCTCTGAAGTTGGAGAATTTACATCAGTTCTGAGCATCCTAACCTACTGAAACCAAATGTGCTATTAGTCACTTGAGAGTTTCTGTTGTAAAGTTAGAGGAGTCTGAGAATAAAAACTTGAACAAAATTAATGATATGGGAAAACAATCCCAGCCAGGGAACGATAGATGATCTCACACCTCTCTTTCACTGGTACTCATTAAGTATGTAATTTGTAGCACAAAACTGATGACTGAGGGAAAAAAAAAAAAGCTTAATACACCAATTAAGATGGCACCAAAATGCTCCAACAAGCTATTACAACTAAGTCTGGTGGTAGGGAGTGGAACAAAACGATCGGATTCTGCTCCAAGTGAGGCCATGGCAATATTCCCAACATCTTTAATGAGTGCATGAGTAAATGCTAAATTAGGAATCTTCCTTCTCATGAGAAAGAAGATACTATATGCACCAAGTCTTGGAAACCACAGTTAGCCATCTGCAGAATTTCACCAACTGTCTTGCTAGATAAAGCACTGAAAAAGTAAGGTCCTTAAAACACACATGGTGGTTGTAAGCTATCCTTCCCAGAAGTCCATCAAACCACAGAGCCAGGATAACACAAAAGCAATCCTTGGGCTCTGGAAGAGGTTATTCTAAAAATCCTCTCCCCAGCAATCCTCATCATTTCTACACAAAGACCAGACAGGGGTTTGGACCTGGATAAGGTTAACAGAAACCTTGAAATTCTCATCTAGGAATCCAGGAAACTAGCTTCTGAAGACTAAGGGTCTCTCCAAAACCCTGCAAATGGCAATCATTATTGCATTTAATCATTGCCAAGATTAAATCAAGGTAATGGTTAAACTGCAAAGTACTCAATGGCACCAGTTTGCTACGAGGCTCAGCTTCATAAGGGACAGTATGCATGTCACATTAGTGAATGCTAAAACTAGACCTGCTGCCTTGGAAGTGTCAATGGAAGCGTCCATGGAAGCAGCCCTTTTGATCTCAAGTTTTTATCACTATTTGATTCAGAAGTCACAACAACAACATGTTGTCACTATATTCACTGTTTTACATTTACATGAAAAACCAAGACCTTATCATCTACCAATTAAGACTGGTCATCTAGACAAGATGAGAAATGCAAAGGCTGTTTGATAAAACCAGTCAGATGATCTCCTGATTATACTTAATTCTAGTGTAGCCTACCTGAAACAAATTGCAACTGGGAAAGAATCACACAGGAAGCCATCTCAGAGGTCTCATGACCAACATACACATTGCACCAGTGAGACTCAGAGTAACTTCCAAGGTCTCCCCTCCTTTCCACCTCCAGGCTAACAAAGCTACGAGAATAACTCAGTGCAACGGAGGAATAACCAGTAGCATCCTCCAATGAGGAAAGGATAAATCAGTACCTGCTGATAGTTTAGGAATAGGTTGTCACAATGCAGCAAAACTCAGCTGCCCATTGACAGAAAGGCAATACCCATAAAATACACGAGAAAAAACCAGGATGGAAATACCTTTACCCTTTGACCCACAGATAGCATACATGGGAGATAACCTTGAGCATTATCACCATGTTTGGTTGCCAGATGGGAAACTGTTGACCACATTATCCACACAACACTGAAAGCTTTTTGTACTATACTTTCACCTTCTTGCTGCATAGCATTAGATAGGTGGAGAAGACCATGGAAAATATCTGGAGTACTCTTAACATATTATCTCTCTCTACATTTCAGTGTAGACACAATCAGTAGCCCAATTAACCTGCTGGAGTACACATTTCAAAAATAAATTTAATACAAGTCACTGTTGTAGATGTTTTTTAGCAAGTGAAGGTACAAAGACATGCAACAGTTCATCATCAAGGAAATACATTCATGGCAGAGTAGTACAGTGTACAAGTTTTCTAAGACACTCAAAAATAGCAGTGTAAGTTATGCAAGCCTCATCTTTAATAAATCGGTACTATTAAAACCAGCTCATGATATAACATATCAGCCATCTGTTTGATGCTAATTTACTGGAAGATACTGATTCAGAACCACTGCAATAGTCAGCTATTTGTTGCTTAAAGAGAAAGAAGATGAACGTGAAGTCTTCTGCCACACTGCATTTAAAGCTCTTCACCTGGAAAACAGCACATTGACTACATGTAGAAGTATGCACCCTGAAATTTTTTTCGGGTAGGAAAGAACCTATGGAAGCTTTTGCTGGGGAAAGAAATCCAGACCTGTTGACATTCTATCCAGAGTTCACGCAAGTGTGTAATTATTTGCACTATTATTATCAAAAGTAACATAGTTATTACTTAAGCCCCTGAAGGAAAAACCCTAACAGACACATGATAGATACACAGGTGAATATATCTGAACTTTTTTGTATGATAAAAGTTACCAACAAAAACCAGGCAATGCTTCAAAAAGGAAAACCATCAGGAAAAGAATAATAAAAGTAAAAGCACAGAGGTATCATTCTCCACAAAGAAAAAAAAAACCACCAAACTCCTGTCAAAAGCACTCCCAAATCACTTCTCTTGTCAAGCAGTGACATTGAAATTTTAGCATTGATGAGGGCTGATAGCATAGAAATCAGCAGACTGGATGTGAAGTAAACAGGGCTTTTAAAATACATAAATGCACATTTAAATTCATTCTGTGCTGATTTACAATGTGTAGAATCTCAAATACACTACTTTTGTGTGTCATAACAATTCCCCTCAAAAATACATTCACTAACATGCTCATGATTCCAGAGCTACTTACAGAAATAAAAACTGCTTTGCAATTCTGCTTTCTTCAAAAAGGCTTTTATTTTTGCTAATTTTGGATTGCACAGAGGATCCTATGCTTCATGGGTACAACTGTGCCTTGCCAAAGTGCTTTCACAAGTTCAAGACTGGCCAGGGAGCACCACAAATGGTAAAAGAGCATTTGGTCAAACCAAAAAGCAATTCTCTATGAAAAATGAAACATATAATTACCCAAAGAACACGTATCACAATATTAACTCAATTATTAATTTTATTGCAGGAACAAAGATAGAATGGACTGCAACTTGCTTTGTTTAATAAGACAACTTCTTTTTCTGCCCCCTCTCTCCTACAAGGCTTTTAAGTTGACCATCTATATGCAGTTTGTCTTATACTCTTGTCTTTGCCCCTGTATCTTGCTGTGTTGATCATCACTTTAAAAAGAGCCACACGCTTTCAAATCCTGGCTATAAACTAATTTCTGCTATATCCTCCACCACCAAGGAAAATACAAGGTAATTTTTATAATAATTACCCACTAATAATTTTTTGTATGCAAGGATCAGGGCATTACACAGTTTAATAAGCAAATGCATGGAAACCTTTACAGCTACCTTTTGTAATATCATTAAAGACTAACTTTTTATAACCATCACCTGCCTTCTACTTCAAAGTGTGCATTCTTTGAGGCTGACCCAGCGTTGCTGTTTGTTCTATGAGTTGCCTGGCAGAGATGTCTGAACAACAGAGAATGAAAACAGCAAGAAAGCATCTTCACTGGGTATCCCAAATTAGCCTGTAGAGTTATCAGAAGGCTATTCCCAATGACAGCAGTGGTGGTATGCAGACCACCTACAGCCAAGGAACTAGAAACCAAGAAGATGCTACCGCCTCTTCATTTACAATAAAAGCAGATTCTAGAGTATTTTACAGGTAAAGATTAATCCTAATACACTTGTTTTCAAACTGGAGTCTTCATAACTAAACATACAGCATTAACAAGGAAATCACAGTACCAAGGGCTGAAGTAACCTGAAGCAATTAGCCAGAGTACTCTCTTATGGGTGAAACCAGAGAAAACACTGCTCAGTAGTTTTCTTCCACTGTTTTCACTGCTCCTTATTTCAGCTTATAAGGAGCTCAGTCTTCTGCAACTACAGATGCACAAATAACAGGAACATGATCCATTAAACATTGTATGCCAAAACCTACATGCAATTAAGCTTGACCAAACAGTTTCTAGGAGCTTGAACATATTTGCTTTCCTGACAAAAATTCTTCAAACAAAAGTTCCTTCTATAAGTAAGGTATGCATGCCTTCAGTGCACGTCCATCAAAGAGATTCCTTCCCTGGGAGATAAAAGTGAGAGCTTCTCTCTCTCCTCTGACTGATCAGACAGCAATAGATCATTTTTACATGATGGAAACCACACAAACACATTCCTGGGCAACAGCAGACAAGAAGAAATTTCCAGTGTTCACTGCTTCCCCACCTCTCCTGAACCAGAATTAAGTCAATATAGAAACTTTCAATTCAGGCTTCTCTTGGACCTGAGAAAAAAACCCTAAAAATCTGTAGGTATGGCAGAATGTAGGTATTTGCATATCAAGTATTCCATTTGAAAGTGAGAAGATGCATTTTGGTGATGCTGACAGTAACTTGTAATGCTTCTTTAATACTAATGACCAGCTGAGATAGATTTTTCCATCATTGTTAACAGAAGAAATAAAGGGCTTGACTCTTTCACATTATCTTTGAATCAAATTTTGCTGCAATTTCTTTAGTCCTCGCTACACTGTCCTCTAACAAGTTCTGCAGAGGAAACAGTAGTTTAGGCAGTGCTCATGTTAGATGGTTAGATCAGAACTACCTCCGATCAAGTAAAATGAAGGGAAGCTACGTAATACCTGCACCAGTGGACTCCTTTCTCCTCCACAGACTGTGCTTCTCGGGAAGAAGCATTCACTGTTTTTTGACCTACTTCAGCACGTTCACTTAAGCGCTCATACTTTAGCTGCTTGAGGGAACCAAGTCTCTGTCTTTTATTCTCCTCATATATTGTTTCTATTTCTATTTAGACGGTTGTTCAAGCCGTTGCACACTTTCAAAGTAAAATTCATCCTTTGGGAAAGGATATATAGTAAAGGCTAAAAAAAAAAAAGTGCTAAGAAGTGAACTTATTTCATATAATAAATTCATTCTTAAGATTTCCTATCTCTTTTAAGCCCTATTTCTGATCAAATTGAGTTCAGTGATGATTTCACAACTGCTCAGATTAAGCTCCAGGTTGAGAATGGATTTTGAATCCTCTTTGCATTCAGATTCTTCTTGGTTTTTACCTTGCCCAGCTTCCCCCCACTTATCTGCCCTTCCACTGCAGTGCCCCATCCTGTAAATACACTTTCTGAGAAAACCAAGAAGCACCAGTCTTTCATTCCAGATTTTCTCCTGATAAAATTGTTGATCATGTTGTCCATTAAAGAAAGGAAGTTTATCAGGCAACTTTGGCAGACACCTAACACAGCATAAGCACGGAGCACATGCCTCCATTTATTCTGAGTCTGAACCAGTACACTCTTCCAAAGCAGTACTGGTAAACCAGGTGATGAGCTGATGTGTCCTGTGCTGGCAGCCTGGTGCACAGCTGAGAGCAGCTACTGAGCACTCATCGCTCATGTGGTAGCCAAGCAAGCACAGCTCGGACACACAGACTCGTGCTGTTTTCTTCCATCAGTCCCTGGATTCATAGATTTAAAATATTATCCAATCAATGAAAAAGAATACTGAACAGAAAATAGAAGTAATTTACAAATTCAATCACTTAATTTTGGTGATGGTCACCACCCCAAACTGACTATACCACCTGGATAACTGGAGATTTCTGTATAGGTTATTTAATAAATAAACAAACTAGTTTGTTGAATACATTCACAAATTATTCAAACAGTATTAGAGAAGACAGAATTAAACTAAGGAATTTGGTCATACCTCAAAAGTGAAAATGCTTCAGAAAGACAGAATTTTGTTTATGAATAATAAAATATCCTTTTACAAGGATATTTTTCCTCTTGAAGGAATGAAAGCATCACAATGAAATAGAAAATACGAGTAAACCACCAGTGCTAAGTGACTTCTGTATGATTTCTCAACAGCAATCAACATTCAATACAAGAATCCAGATTTCAAAGAATAAAATGTTCTGCACAGAGTGCTTTGCAAGATAAGCATAGCAGAGTATTATTACTGATGCATCTTATTCTGGGTTTATTCAATCTGGGTGGGTGTGCCTTCTGCATAACCATCTGATGTGTGAATTTACAGTTACATTACCTATGCCAAAATCAGTAACAAAACCTCTTAAATTAACTGATCTTTTTAGAGCAAAAGTAGGTTTTAAGTAACGATGCTGAATATAGTATATGCAAATACATGTGCCAGCTTATTTCAGCCATTCTTATATATTATACTTATGAAACTTCTACTAAAATTCAAAATGGCTTGATGAAAAACCATCAAATGTTCAATTCCTAAGAATTATTCTTAAAAATTATGAATTCATAAGGAATAATTAATAAGAATTCATAATTTTTTCATAATATTTTGCCCTGTGACTGCACAACCTGGTCACATATAGAAGTAGTCAGACACTGGTCTAGATAAAGAAACCTACCATTGTTTTATTAATCTTTTCAAATACCTCTGCTTGCAAGGTTCCACGCTTTCTAAAGTTCAACAACAGTAGATTGCTCGATTGATTTAGCAAATCAAATTAATTGCTTCCATAAAATTTGTGTCTGTTTTTTTCCTTAGTTTTTGCTTCTTGGAGGAGTCTGTCAGATCTACAGAAGTTGAAAGCAGCTTTCACTGAATGTGATCTTTTCAAAACCATACACAGGAACATCCACATGGAGCTAGATCAATACTCTCTCTAGCTCAGTATCCCCTCCTCCCACGCAACCCCAAGTGGTTGCCTAAGGAAGATAAAAACAGAGCAGGCAAGATGTTTCGACCTCAGGGACTTCCCAAGCTAGATGTGGTTTCTCCATATCAAGTAACTTCTAACAGATTTCCCTTCTATGAGCTTCTCCACTACCCCTGAACTCCAGCAAACATTTATGATCCACAGCATCCATTGACAAGGAAGCCTACAGCGCCTTGATTTTGTTTACTGATTATTCATATAACATGGGACACAGAGAGTAGCTGAACCACTTCATCCATGCCATCTGCTTGGGTTTTTTTTTGTTGTTGTTTATTTCTTTGTTAGTTTTAAACTTGCTACTCCTCTCCTCTTCATCCATCATCTCTTTCAGGCTCAGGGCTCCTTAGTGTGTTTAACTAAACCTGCAGCAGAAGCTATTCCTACTTTTGGTCAGAGAAATGCCATGATGATGAAGATATTCCAGTTTCATAGATTTGATCTGGGGGAAATGTGAGGAGGTGAAATGAGAGGGTGAGGAAACAGAAAATGATCAAAGTCCAAAGATTCAGATGGCATTTACAACAACAGCAAATTCCAGATTACCCACAGCAGTACAGTGACATGACACTGTTTTTCCTGTTCCTAATATGTCTTGACAATGCTTGGGGTTTGTTTCTGGGTGGGATTTTTGAGGGGATATTTTCATTTCTTTGGGTTTTTTTCGTTGCTGGTTTTGCAAACTACTATTAAAAACTGTTTACTAGAGTAGTTGACACTGGTAAATTTGGACAGATTAGGATTAGTTTGTGGAATTCTATAGTAATTCCCTAACTGCACAGATCTGTGATGAAAATACATCACATCTTCAAGTCAAACCATACATAAATATACTGTGCCTTCTGTTACCTTGGGCATTTTTAGCTAGTGCTTTACCAAGTACATCCCTCACCCCAGAAAATGATCACAGCTGAGAGCATTTTACAAACAACAGGTCACAGAGTTAAGAAGAATACATTACTGAGCCATAAATCTGACAAGCATATTTCAGCATTTATTCACAGTGCACAAGTGGCTGTCTGTAATTTAATAGCCTTTGCAAAAGCAGAAGTATTTTGAACTTAGCCTCCTCTTCCCTGCCCCAGTTAAATATTTTATCATATAACACACTGGAATCCACGTCAGTTGATGCATATCTGTACATACTGGGTTCAAAGGTGTGTATGTGTTTACATTTGAAGGACATTTTTTCTAGAAGGGAAAGGAAAGAGGAAATATCATTCATATTAGTCAACCTTCTTACTCCAGTTCCAGCAACCAGCTGCAGCAGCTTTCAAAATTTTTCTTCCTGAATCAGTTTCTGATACTGCACTCCCTCCCTGAGCAGACAAGAGCATGAGGAGGGTGCAGTCGATATGCCGGAGGGCAGGGCTGCCAGGAGGACTGGCTCTGCAGGAACCTTATGACATTCAATGAGGACAAAGTCCAAGTCCTGCCCCGGGCACGGACCTAACCCCTACAGTTGCAGAGTGGGATGGGGAGCTGGGCCTGGCAGTCCTGCTGGGGCTGAACGTCAGCAACCCAGCAACACTGGCCAACAGTACCTGGGGCTGTACGAAAGAGTGTGGCCAGAAGGCTGATGGACCTGATCATCACCCCTTTCCTCAGCACTTGCTATGCCACATCTATAATGCTGCTATCTCCAGCTTGGTATCCCCAGTACAGGAAAGACATTGACAAACTGGAGCACTTGAGTGGAGGTCCCTGGGATGGTCAGGACTGGAGATCCTGAGCTTGATCATCCAGTCTGTTCAGCCTGAAGAAGAGTTCTCCAGTTGTGTTTTCTTTTGTTCTTGTTTTTTCCTTTTGTTTCTTAAAGACAACAGAACTCTATCATTTAAAAGAAATGTGAAAAGATCATGCCTGTGTGGTACTGTCTAGCACCCATTTCCACCCTCCCCATCCCTTCTTGTCTTCTAAACCATTGGTAAGACATTATTTCATTTCAGTGCTTCCAGTGACAAGATGAAAATGACCTTGCAACCCTCTTGACACACGCTTTATAAAAATATTTGAATTAGTTATTGCAAGACAAATTATGTTCTGTAGTACAGTAGAAAAACCTGTTAACGCCGCTTTGAAGGATACTATGAGTGCTCCAATTAAGAAGTAGTAACAATTAGAATTGAAGTCTCTGAAAGCACTGTAACAATATTATTAATCACAGCTCAGGAATAAAAATGGCCAAAAGTAGGATTTGGTATGAAGTAGGATCCAGAACTGTCAACATACTCTTTAGCTTTACTTTCTCTATTTACAGAGTATACTTAACTGACAAACTCCTGTATCTGTGGAAAACTTCAAGAAGTCAGCTTCCCCCAGTATTTAAATATCAGAACTCTTCCTATTGAGTTGTCTGTCTACAGAAAATATAACTGAACCTCAGTAATTTAGCAGTAAAATATATAAAAAAAATATATGATAGTGAAATTGTATACATATTTCTGTATAATTGATATTAGGGTAACACAAGCTTATTCTTTTTAGAAGTCCTTCAACTTCCAACCTCAGACACAAGCACTTTTTTGTATGCTGAGAAAAAAATCACCACCAAAAAAAAGCAGGTTTTCTATTTACCTTCTTTCATAACACACAGCTATTCATGCAAATTGCTGTCCTCTTTCTACTACACTGTTTTATAAACTGCATTTAATCCTGGAATGCTAGGGGACTGATGTGCATATTAAAATGAATATAGGTGCCTAAGCTTTGGATGGATTCCCATGGTAATCCTAAAAGTTTAGATACTTCTGTTAACATAAAGCAAAAGAGCATTGAAAAGTACAGTAAAGGCTTTTAGTAATAATGGTTTTGTACACCCCCCCCCCCCCAAGTTATTCCAGAGATACTTTTAAAATGTAGTAGGATCAAAAATGAGGACTTTAAACAAGCCAACATCTTTAAGCAAAGCTAACTGTAACTTCCTTCAGCAAGTCATTCAGTCTTGTAGTGTAACTATTTGAATTCCAATATAAGGCTGTAGATCTGTGTCACTAGAGATACCTGAATTGCTCTCAATACAACTAACACACACTAATGTCATTTTTTTCCAAGTTTGTTCAGACTCTTCATGTACACTTGTAGGTGCAAGTATACAACTCCAGAAACTTTTCATTCTTACAGCAAAATTATCTCACAGAACAGATAAATGTTAAATCAAACACTATCAAGAGTATAATCCTATAAAGGAAGTATAAATTATTAACTGTTAAATTATGCAACAGAAAAAATGAACAAATCTCAAACATTTCTCTTAATGACCAGAAACTTCACAGATAAAGTAGAAATATTAAATAGCACCACACCCAACACTTTACAGACTTTACACGAAGAGTTGGAGGTAAATTTCTTGCAGGTATGGTCCAAAGTCTGGAACATATTTTATTGTCTACAACCATTTTACTGGAATGATTTAAAGCTTATGTAAATTAATGACATGAGTGTGAGTATTTTACACTAAGTACAGCAGTTTCACAAGACTGATAAAATACACTCTTTTCATTTTCTTTACCTTTGCATAACTGTCATCAGTATGAATAAAAGTTAAAGGTGTGAAGTGCATGATCTTGAAATTAGTTACATCCTAAACAAAATAATTACAGCATTTTCAGTGTTTAGAATATGGCTATGCCAAGAAAGATTAGCTGCTGTAAATATTACTCATTTCTATGAAAATGCCCATAGCAGAAAAAAAAAATTCCACACTTTAAGTCATAGGAACATTTCTAGAATCACTCTGAAGTGAGGGTGCTACACTTTTCCATTTCAATGGAAGTGGCACCATGAAACTCAGTTACCACAATAAAAAACCTGTTACAACCTCCTGTGTAAGAAATGTTATTTCCCTGAATATATTAAAAAAAAAAAAAAAAAAGCAGCATTCATTGTTCTAATTAAATTTTGGTTAAATGGTTTTCATTTCACTTTTCAAGACCCACAAAACGCTGTCTTTTATTCCTTTCATCCCAACTTGAATTCAAAGATAGTTTATTAAATCTTTATGCCCAAATCTTTGAGGTGATTGACTTTGTAGTCACATAGGTATAACCTGGAGACCTTACACAGGTATAAGTATAGTGCTAACTACTATCATACTTCTTGCATGGAAGCACTTAGCTTTCATCCAGTCCACAACTTTCTATTCTACACAAAATAAAAAGGCAGGAAAGGGTGGTTCCATGTTGTGTGTTTTGGGTATTTTGGTTTTTTTTCTTTTTTTTTTTAAGCCTAGGTTTTTCAACTCATTAAAATATGTGTTTCTTGAAAAGATTAGTTCAGCAAATTCAGGTATGGCTCCATGATGTACTCTTATAAGCATGGAATTCTTAACCAAAAAGTTTTCAAGAAGGTATAGTAACTCTACAAATATATTAGATATGGAAGAAGACCCAAGTATGAATTCAGTGATGTCAACAACAAACACCAGCTCTGACGTATCTGATCACAAACTTACTTGCACTGTCTCTCTCTGACAATGCAAACCAATCTGTGGCCAGTTTGTCTCTGTCTCTTGACTCTGCCTCCTTTGAGCAAATATGGCAGCTCTTCCCAAGACACAAAATGCGATACAAGTCCCAAAAGAGTGTCCCTTCATTATAGCTCAAGCTTCCAGGTAAGTCCCTTGCCAGATAGTTCAGAGATCTGAGTGTTACTGGCAAAGCAACCCTAAAAAAAATTCCTCCTTAAATTGAGAGGCAGTACTGCTTTCACAATTAAAGCTCTCCAAAAACCAGATTTCTAATAGCACTGATAACAGTCCTCCACTCAAAAAGACCATCTATGATTTCTACGCAGATTGCTTTCTTCAGTGGTCTATTCGGCAGTGGTAGCATTCATCCCATAGAACAGAAATTTCACTTTGCCTTTGTTGACCCTGCAGAAGAAAGCACCCTGAGCAGGAAACAGAATTGGAATTAGAAAACCTGGCATATTGCCCAGGAATAGACAGGAAGAACGTGAATATCATGAGAAACCATCAACTTACATTAAAAAAAAAAATAAAATTAAAAAACCTCTTTTCTAATTAGAAACTAAAATCTACAGTTATTTTCCTAGCACATGAAGAATGGGAAGTTGTTAAAGGACTGAATGTAGAACTGGAAGAAGCTACATTTGCATTCAACCCCTCTGCTACTGCTTCATTGCTATTTTCAGAAACCCTATTATACCTGCACATTAAGTGGTTGCATGCAAAAAGAAAAGTGAGGCAACTTCATGACTGAAAGGAAGCACTGGCATTATTGTAATCTGAATTATGGGCTAAAGGAGGTAGTTACTAGAGGATGCTTTGTGTTTGCCTTAACTTGGTGCTAGAAGGCTTCCTTTTCAACAGTCCCTAAAAATTGATGGTTGCTTAGAAAGGGACAATAGTTGTGACATGGCAGGTAGTGATTCTGTATGTATGCTTAAAATAGTTTATGTTGCTATAATGAATATAATTGCTCATTCTTATTTAATCAGAATACCCCATGAAATATATCCCACTCCAGATGGATGAAGAGATGCAGAATATATGCTTACAACTGAATCACTTAGCAACTATTTCATCTTCTCAGGCTTTATTTTAAAAGCATCTCATCTCTGAACAACTCTTTGTGGTATTTTAAATTCAGAAAGTATTATCTCTGAATGGAAATAGAGAGCCTCTCAAAAATTCAGCTTCTGAAGTGCATGAACACAAGGATGAACATGACAACAGTTGTTACTTCTCTCCAGTTGACTCTAGTTATATAGAGCTTTTTGCTACAGAAAGCATAACATTCAAATTTTTCCAGTATTCTTTTTTCCTTTAGGAAATGATGAAAAATAGAGCTAAAGGGACATTAAATCAATAGATAAAACTACCCAGAAGTTAGAAATGCATGGGCTAGAGTCAGAGCTCCATTAATTAATCTCATGTACACACTTAATCCCTCTTCAGAAAGACTTCAACAGAGTTTTCTGTTTGCTTCATAACTTTTACATATTCATTATCAATCCTGTGTGCTAAATGAAAATTAAAGAACAGAGCAGAAAACATCTGAAGGCCTTATCCAAATACCAAGTTCTGCAAGGTGCTGAGATACTTCCAGCTATCTTTGGAGACAATTGTAAAGTTTCATTCAAGACCTACTCTAAATATAACCCTGTAATAATATTATTAGAAGCCAAATATTTTGATTTGATATTTTTTCCAATAATTAAATTAATATAGTAAAATTTCAACATCAGGACTCAGGGGCTTTGTGGTAGTTTTAAAAAATGTTTGCTATTTAGGATTAAAACAGTGAATTTTTAATTTATTTTTTTTTGCTTAGTTTAATATTTGCATCTATTAAACCATCATCGTTTGGATTTATTAGTAGTATTTAATGAGATTCTTTAAGTGGATACCTCATTTTACAGAATAAGAATTTTTTTCAGATGGAAGAAATAATTTGCTTGAAAGACAAGACAAATTTTAATTATGACATCCATCCGATTGTTCAGGCTGCCTCCTTTAAGACATAATGTAATAACACATTCCATCATAATAGAAGTTTGGTGGCTGCCTAAGCAAACTCTCACTTTTAACTCCATAGCATGGTTTTACTAAGAACCCTTCTCCAGCTGGGAACAACTGGGTGTGTCACCTCTAAAGAGCTGGGTAAGGAAGTGCTTAACATTTTTAAATAGTAACCACCACGCTGACAACTGAGAGTCACTAAGCTCATATTACATTCTTACTTTGGTAGAACTAAAAGAGAATCAAATGAAGTATTAAGACAATCTTGCATTGCTATCCAGAAAAAAAAAACCACCACCAAAAACAAAAACAAAACAAACACCAAAAAAACCCCAAACACCCAAAAACCCCCCAAGCTTCTGAGCTTTAAAATAACATCTCCTCTGATTGAAAATAATTAAATCCTAGGCTAGAAAAAATTAAATATACTGAAAGAACTGAAGAGGGACGCATACACATTTACACAGATAACTAGCCAGGAAACGAGAAGATATGCACATGACTGCCGGACACAGTATGTGAGGAATAAATCTGTCTGGATAATTTTTATTGGAACACATGAAACGTTACTGTACTATACCATTGAGCAATAACTTCTGCAGATTTACAGTATGACTGAACTATAAATCTCAGACATTAATCCACACTCCCATTTTCACTGGCAGAAAAGAAACCATCCATGCCAGTATATTTTTTCCACATCACCCGACTACTAATCTCATCGCTGATCTGGCAAATCATGAAGTTTGCAAGGCTTTGAACAGCAACCAGTAATTTTAACCAGCCCTCTTCACACAAACTTCTAAACAATAAAATTTTAAGGAGCTTTTTCTTTGCAAAACAGATAATCACATAATCACTTGGAACTGAGAGTCTGGATATTTAAGAGGATTCTTGCCTCTCCTGTCCCAGATACTAGTAGTAATTACAGAGGAAGGTTTCAGATTATGCCTGTGCATCATCTCAGTTGCAACAGAAAACAATAAAAGTGAAAGTTGTAACCTCCTTACCAGGTAGGAAGATTATTTTCTTAGTACAGCTCTGGCAAACCATGAGGAACAGAGGGTCTTTATCTTAACTCAAGTGACACCAAGAACATTACACCACACACAGATAAAGTTTGGTATCTCTCAATGGCTTGGTGGTGGTGTTGATAAGACAGAAAGAGCGCTATCAGCGAAGGTACAGTGAAAGCCAGCAACCACACTCAGAAACAAGGTACGAAAATAGCTTTTCCTGCTGGGAAGGGAGCCTGCCCAGGTGGGACAGGTCTGTGGTCTGAAATGACAAAAGCCTAAGGGTGTATGATTTCCCACAAGGTAAGAAGAAGATACCACACACAACTGCCAGGCAGCAGAGATAGGAGGAACGGAGGGAACACCTTTTCACAGAGCACATTGTCCTCAAAGGGGAGGCGTTCCTCCTGCAGGACCTTCCCAGCACCAGAAGCATCAGAGTAATTAGACAAGTCTACAGAAGGCGAAGTGCAGCAGGGACAGAGATGCAACCTCCTAGCCACTGTCAGAGATTGCTTTTGTGCTGACAATTCTCATGTTCTCCTTAAGAACAGAAGCAGACCCAGCCTCTTTATAATATAATACCTTCCTCTTATCTATTTGCCATATACAAGGCAAATGAGGCATGTTCTTATGCCCAGCAGTACACATCAGGGCAGTGTTCTCAGCTATGCCAGCCTGAAAAGCTGACTATTTAAGCAACAGTTTATTTAATCTATTTTGGGTAGATAAAAACCATATGCTAACAGTGGTGCAACAGCAGAACACAGCAATACTTGCTGAGGTGTCAAAATACACACTGCTTCAGGCACACCTTAATGTTATCCCATACAACCTATCACAGCTGGTTTAAGATGTGAGCAATTAGCTTCAGGTGATGGCAGCAAAATGAATTTGTTTAGGAATGTTAGAAAGCCAAAAATTAAATGCAATCTGTTATAAAAATCAGCATATTAAAAAAAAAATCTCCCTCTCTTTAACAAGAAATTATTTACTTCTAAGGTTAACAGAGGATAGCATGAAAGGAGGACATGAAATAGTATCCCTTTTGTGAGGCCTGGCATCCTATGAGTTTTGAAGATATTTGTAATTCAGCTTGAATGTATGAAATTACCTATTCCTATTAAACAGTTAAATACATCAGATGAAGCTCACAATCAGACAGCACTTCTCTCCTGACACACATATGAATCTCTCTGGAAACCCTCTGAAGACTAGCTTCTCCTCTGGGTAACCAAAAGACCATGATTAACTTTTCAATGGAGAGAGTTATCTTAGTATAAATTATTTCCTTCATTTCTTGAAATATAACCTCCTCCACGTCCCTCTCCAAACTCCTAAACACATCAAAATATGTTAGTATAGCTAGGTTACCACTTTATAGTCTTCTCACATAGAGAAGTTTTGAATTACTCTGTAAGCATTTTACACACACTGTGGGACTGTCATATGATACACAATGTGTGGAAAATCAAACTTACATTGAAAAGAATTAAAAGAGCATGGCTGTACGGCTGGCAGGTCTTGACTCAAACCAAAATTTTGCATTGCTGTCCATAAGAAATGCTCAATGTTTAAGTCTGCTTTTTTGAAAGCCACCAATTAATCTGTTGCCAAGTAGGTGTGATGTAAAACCCTCACTGCCTTATGATGACTTCAAATTCCAGCCTTACACTCTGCTCTCAGAGCTGAGAAGGGAACTGGCAGAGCTAAAAGAATAAAAAAAACAAAAACCAAAACCAAACAAAAAAAACAAACAACCCGGTTACAGACCCACTGGATGAATTTCATGGCTGACCTCACTTGAGCACTGTGGTTAATGTAGGGACAAGTTGGATAACATACTTTGCACAACAGCTTGCTAACTTGACCTCCCCAGGGTTTCAGCTTGTCGCTTACTGACACTGCTGAAGACCAGCTCCTGACCACCTCCAACCCCTCCCAGCTATACCTTTGGAGCAAACCCTCCACCAAATAGCTTTAGCAAGGGGTTTGTGGATTAAAGCATGGCAGAGGTTACCAACCCTCTGGCTTTTGGTATGATCTAGGAACCAGCAGACAGAATACCAGCGTCCTGGAAAGGTGCCAAGTCCCTAAACACCACATTAGTGAGAAATTACACTTTGGGTAAGAGTCAAAGACTGGAAAACGCATTGCCATCTCAGACCTCAAAATGGTACGAACTTTCATTCTGAAACCAGGCAGAGAGCATGTCAACACGCTAACACCCAATCCACCTACGGAAGATTTCTAATTAAAGCAGCTATGTGTCATTTCACAGTATTTTTTTCTCCTTGTATTTACAGAAGGATTACTGCCTATTCCACTTTGATAAAACTGGTAATTTAAGACAGGAATAAATTCTTAACATTTAACCTGACACGCTTCCAGCAAAACTCCCTAAAGCTTTTCTTATTTTTGGAGACTTAATAAATTCATCCTTTCTACCAACACAGTAAAAACAGATAATAATGTAAAAAATGTCATCTTGGAGCATGTTGCTTTCTTTCTACAACACATATATCTTAAAACATCTGTTAAGTGTCTATATAGTAAAATTACACCTTAATCTCTCACAAACTAGTAATAAAATTCCTGCTAGGAGACACAGCAGTCCTGAAATTTGAGAATCCACTAATTATATTTGAGAACCAAACCAGTGCTATTTCACAAGAAAATTCTTTTCTCTATAAACATGACAATTTCCCTTTGTGCAATTCAGTACTTGATTTCTATTCACACATACCCACGACCCTTGACAGTAGACGTGACATTCGGTGACAAACACCTGATTAATATACAGAGCGGCAAGACCAGTGGTCATTCAGGAACACCATACCTGAGCCTCAGAGCCATTCAGATAAGTATGAGAAGTACCATCTCATCCTTTCAGATTTTACATCAGTAATCTTAAAGCATAAAGAAAAGCGATGCTCTCAACATCACTTAACTGTTAATTTTGCTCCAAATTTAAAATAAGCTGAATGGTTTCCATCTCATATATTCTGTAAATATTCATTAACAATTAGTTTGCTTGTAAGGCATAATAATACTTCATTTTTTAAATTTGTGCAAATCTAATCTACCAGTCTTAACAAGGCTTAAACCCTCACCACAGTATTCAGAACTGCTTGTACCAGATTAAAAGAAGAATTTTCCATAGGCAAACATTAAAGAAAAAAAAAAAAAAAAAAGGACCATGAAACAGCTTAGAAGGGGAGGGAGAAAACAAAACCACAAAACTCACTTGACTGTAACTCGATTGGACAAATCCTGAAGATCTCCTGGGTGAAAAAGCTGAGCTTCTTTCAGTCCAATATTTTCACACGCTTTCAGAAAAACATTTATATTATCCTGTGAAGAGAAGTAGAAAGCCGTTGCTTAGTTAAAAGCACTAAGCAGGTTTTGCAAGATGATTAGTGTGAGCCTTTAAATGTCAAAGTCCAGCTCACAGAAATAATACTGAAAAAGCAATCTTCTGGATCATAAACACAGGTCGTTTCTCATGAACGCAGGCAGGCTCAGTTGCGGTCTCAGTGACTGAGGGGTATGTTAAAGATTACCTGGCATAAGGCAGTGGTGAGCCAGTAGGCAGCAGTCTCCACTTTGATGTCAGCTCTGCTCAGCAAACAAACGCCCTCTTCCTAGCTTTGCACGACAAGCCTCACCTCTTGCCTTTAAAAATAACTCCAGCTACTGACATTCACCACCCAGAAACTCTTGGCAGGAGAGGAAGAAGAGGAGGGACGCGCCGTTTCTATGCTTACAGACCGATGAGGGAATACTGCACCTGGAGTCTGGGTTTGGTTGCTGAGCAAAGCTCCGGAGAGACAGAAACCAAACTGTACTCAGCTCTGCTTCTTCCTTACTTGGGGGGTTTTCTCTCCTTTGTGTTCCTCCCTTTCCTCCCCAGCCCCACCCCCCCCAAGATCAATCCAAATATATAACAAAATATAGGTGTGGTGTATTACAGCACCCACTTGCTGCACCTGCTGCAGATCAACCAAACAGCAAGAGTAAGGTTAAGAAAAAAAAATTCAACAATATAGAGAGAGATTATACAACTTGTGATCTCTTTCCACTTCATAAACAATAGGCAATAGGCAAGAAATTCCTTTTCGTTAAGGCGGAATGCTATCAACAACAAAAGAATGTGCCCTCTTGTGCACTTGCTCCCTTCAGCTAGAAGCCACAGGAAAAGGTACACGAAGTTATTTAATTCATAAGCTACACACAGCCCTGTCATTCGAAGGGTTTGTAAGTCAAGGTACTGGCATCAGAGTTTCACAGTATGGGAAAGCTCCACTTCAGCAATTTGATACACTTTGAACATTTTTTTTTCTTTTTTTTTTTCCCTGACACACAACCATTGGATGTAACAATGACTCCATCATTTAAAAAGTATTTACAAAATAAATCCACAAACAACAGCTGCTTCTTATACAGACTTTAAAAAGTAAAGCAAATACTTTAAAACAAGTAAAACAAACCCAAGAATCCCCACAACCTTCTGTTTTGAAGGTCGCTAGGATTCTTATCAGTCTGTAAACATGGCTTCATTTAAGGAAAATATCTGAACAAGGTATTCCCCATGCAGGCTGCGGGCTCCATGCTACCACATCTGAAAGATCCTAAGTGTCTCACACCATGAAGGTTATGGCCCAAACCTTGACTGCAATGTTCCACAGCGGGAGCTGTTCTGCTGTCAGGGAACATGACACGACAACGATGATGGGGGACACGACGTGTTAGAAGATGAGCAGAGGGGGCTGGGAAGGATGGAGGACACACAACCTCGCCTCTGCACCAACTTCTGCAATACCCAAGGAGCTGCCTGCACAAGTGGCCAAAGGTGCACTTCAGGCTGGGGGTGTAACCTCAGGAAGGGCATTTATTTTTTTCATTTCCACGCAATGTCCCCTTTTTCTTTCCATGCAATACAGGGATAGCTGACTAGATGCACCAGTTTTATTCAATTAATATATGTGTCACATTAGCCCAAGGACTTGAAAAGGCATCATTTCTTTTGCACGCAAGAGGCCACAGGTTAAAGTCCCATTGCAAGAAAAAGAGAAACTAGTTGTTAAACAATAAAACACATTCAACTGTCAGGTTAGTATTCAGGGGTCTGGGGAGTCCAAGAAACAGCCAGGTAAGGCAAAGGAAGAAAGCAACACAGAACAAACAAATAGTTGCAGGATAGTGAACATAACTGGCACCAACACAAAGGCAACAATCCCTGATTGGTCTGACCAGTTGCCAAAACTCAGAGTAAACTCCCAAACCAATGGGTTACGTCAACTGAACTGCAGAAAATGAGCACGCTGCGCAGGTAAACAATGAAGACGAGTCAGAGATTTAGAGAAATGGATGCTGCCTACACCCTGAGCACAATGAAAACAAACCAGAGGAGTTACTCACCAGTAGCTGCTCAGCTGCACAACCACCAAACTGTTCACACAAAATAATTAATTTTTAAGGTGTCGCAGCAATTAAATGTATCAAACACCAACCCCCTGATAAATAACACAGCCCCTGAGAACATCATCACCTACATGAGTCAAGACCTTCAGAAATGGGTCAGAGGCAGAGGGGGATACACTCAGGAGGCAGAATACAGTGTGGTAGTCACAGCACTCGCATGCAGAAGGAAACATGGTTCAAAATCCGCCTCCCCCCAGCTCCCAAGACAACAGCTTGATCACACCTGTCATCTTGCAGGTGACTGGCCCAACACCAGCTCTCCTCTGGTCATGGCCTGTAACTGATCCCCAGAACATCAAGAGATGTCACCCAAAAGGCTATTGCTCAGGTTTGGATACAAAAAGGTGTAAATTCAACAAATCAGCACTTCTAAATACCGTCCTTGCCAAGTTATTCTTGACCATCCCTAATCACTGTAGTAAATCACCAAAGTTACCAGTCTCAAAATAGCTAGCAGCCATTTTAAACTCTACCAGAATAATGAACCTGCAAATGAATTTTAGAACAGCACAGAAGAAATAAGCAGGGGAAAAAAAAGTGACAAGCTATCAACCTTGCAATTAGATTTATCATTAGAAATGTGAACAGGAACACTTTTCAGTGATGAATGCACTCAAATATAGAAGCCATCATGCTGTTCCTTTTACCAATATAACTGTACTTTAATAAGACTAATGGTCATTACCACTTCAGCTTCAAAGGGTATACTGCAACATGAATCTCATCATACTCCACAAAAATTATTCTTTTCAAACATTCAGAACTCAAAAGAAGAGAACCGCAACACATCAGAACTATCTCCTGGTGACCACACATCACTGAAGTGGCATGCTTGAGAAAAAAAGACATGCCTATATCCACAACACCCCTCTGCCACCGAAGTGTTCCCAATCTCTGTAGATGAGGGCAGGCCACTTAAATTTAAAAAACGTTCAAATTAACAGTTGCAAAGAAAGAGGAGTATGATGAGGGAAGACAAGGGACCTGTATAACAAGAACTGGAGAACTTGGTTCTGTTATACCAATAAAATGGCACACGAGATGCAATACTGCTGCCATCTACCAGCACAAGGGAAGCAAAACTAGAAGGGGAGGGAAGAGCTGCCCAGTCCAAAAGCAAGGGATCCATGGTCAGGCAGATCAAATACATTTATGCAGAAAACATAGGGTTTCTGACCATTAAAAGAGAAAGCTCCTGAATTAACAGGGATAATGTGGACAAAATCAACTAAATTATTTTAATACAGAGCTCGATCGGTGCATTTCCATGAGCATCTGAAGGTAGAATTAGCATCACAGAATTATAGGTTTTAATCACAACAAAAATAAAGCCTGAAGTCTTAACCACAAAATTCAAGTGCAATTAATTTCTGGTATGTTATTACTACTTCTAACTGTTTTGGTGGGAGGGCGTGGGGAGGTTGGAAGGAGTTGGGGGGGAACAATAGGGTTTTTCCCCTCAGACAGCATGCATGATGAAACAGCAGAGCATTTCAGATGCTCCCAGCATGATTTCAGTTTCTCACATGCTGTGCAGACTTACAGTAAATGCACAGCACAGAACATTGACTAGGTAGAGCTATTACCATTCAGCCTTTCATTCTGGCCTCAAACTTCAAAGTAAACCACACCCAAAAACTCTGCAAAGTCGTAACACGGGAGAGACAGAGCTGGCAGTGGGAAGCAGGTCATCCACGAGCAGGCATTTAAATACTGCCATTTGGAGGAATAACAAACGATACTGCACGCTTTCAGCATGCACCTGCCTTTCTAGTCCCCACAGGGCACTGCTAGCCACAAAGCCTTCCCTCTGCCTGTAGGTAAAGCATCCCCCTCTAACCAGCATTGAGAAGGAATCAAGATGCCATGCCTATACTGAACGTGAGACTGTGGTCCATACCCTCCCTCCAATGTCCCAGCAGAGCAGGGTTGCCTTTCTCACTCTTGCAATCTCACGAACATGAGGAGAGGAAAGAGCTGAGTCTTCCCTGCCCTTCCTTGCTGGACATCAGTGATGCTTCTGCTCCTAGGCAAGGGGTGGCGGGGCTACGCCAGAACTCTGCACCTCTAGCAGGTCAATGGGGTGTGAAGAGCAGGGCTGCCACTGCAGGACTACTCTTCCCATCGCTATCCTTCAGACCACAAAGAAGAAGGAAGAAGCCAGTTGCTGTATGGTAAAACACAAGAATACAGACACATTCCTTTAACAAGTAATAATTAAAGTCACTAAAAAAATCAAGGGATCACAATGGGCAGTGGCACTGTGTTTGCACCTGTTATCAGCTCCTAATATATGTCAGCACGACAAGAACTTGACACAAAGGTGAAGCAGCATAATGAAAACATACAGCACTGATGATGAAGTGTGTATGTTCCTCAACACCTAAAAACAGGGGAAAAAGAAAGAGCACCTCTCAAACAAACAAACAAAAAATAACATGAACAACAGGGAAGCAAGGGAGAAGACAAACGTAGAAATGCAAAAAGGATCATGAAAGGGTTGATCTTAAATAAGGAAAAAACCCACAAAGCTATCTGAGAAGGGACAGACAGTGTGCAAACTACTAAAAATAATTTTTAAAATCTCTAAAGTGAAGGAGCATGAAGTGAAAGCTAACTAAGAGAGGTCTCCAAATAAGAATGTGCAAATACCATCTTATTTTGACTATTTATGTGCCACGCAACATCACAATAAATTCAGTTTGTATATTTCAGTTGCAATTTAATTAAAAAAATAAATCCCTCATTATCATGATTATCTGGGTGGGGCAGGAATATTAATTTAAACAAGTGTGTAAATACAATTGCTTTCTTTAGGGAGCAGTCATGATGTGCGGTAAACCTGTCTTCTCCGTAGTTAACTGTTTCTCTGAAGCCCTACACATGCACCAAAACACAGTGAGATCTCATAGGCATACAAGTTATGGCACATCTTCCAATTCACTTGGCATCTAGGAGAAAAGCAGTTTAATTAACATGTTGTTTTTCTGTTTTTCCTGGCTGTGTCAGCCAATAGATGAAGACAGTCTGTTGTCTCTTACTCTTACATAAATACTCACCATTTTAGTTAAAGTCCTTACTTCAACTGCCTTTCAAGCTCTGCTGTGTTTTTTTGTTGGGTTTTTTAGTTGAGCTTTTTTTTTTTCCCCCAGAGTATGAAGGGGAAGGATGGGAACATAATTTCATAATGGCACCCAATACTCCCAGAACCATGAAGTGTATTTGCATGCAAGTATTACAGCATCATCCAGACTGTGACTTGGTGCCAGAAGTTGTTTTCAATTTCCAGGCTCCCGAAAAAAGAAAGAAAAACCCACTCAGTACCTACAGTGCCTAGCAACAAAAACTTTTGACATTTTAGGAAGAAAGACTGATGCATTTTTTTGGCTACAGAATTCTGAAGTCATCTGACTAGATCATATTTAACAGGTATGTTTCTTAGTACTGCATTTATGAAGACATTTGAAGTCATCTTGAAAGCTTACACTGCGTCTCCTTCAGGTCTGCATTCACCACAAACCCTCCTTAGCAGCACCCACACTCCCTTAAGGGAAGAGGTGGGTTTTTTTTAAGTAGAAAATGTTTTTCATAGACACAGCATGATACTGACCACTAAAGCTGGCTCAAATCAGTTTAACACAGAATTTACAGCTGCATTTGGCACCAGCATCACTTGATCAACTACACGTTGTTTATGTTCAGAGGTGGGGTATGGAAAGAAACCTACAGCAGGAGCCTGTTGAACAAGTCAGGTAACTTGCTCTTCCTCCAAGGTACGTTTCGGTTATTAGTGCTGGCTGTGAGTGCTGGGTGGCGACAGAAGGGGCAAGGAGGGAGAGCAGGGAACAGGGCTGAACCAACCTTGTGGTCTGACCACAGGCCTGGAAGCCAGGAACTCCCAATTACCACCTTGGCTTTGCACATCGGGATGCTCAGTGCCTGTCAACTACTCATTCCATCTGTACACTGCTCTCTGCATTTCTCTGAAGGCTGTTAACGGGTTCGACTTGGAACCAAAAGGAAGAGGAGAAGCAGACAGAATAGCTAAACTTTTTTCTCCCTTTTAGGCCAAAAACTAAAAATAATAATTAAAACAATCATACTGTAGGCATAATTTGACTTAGAGTGACCTCAAGGCTTTTGTTCTGTAAATTATCCCACCTATAATAGTGTGCATGGAGCACTGTATTGGCCAAAGATCTGAAACAGTGCTAATTGCTTTGCCACTCCTCTCCGTGTGCCCTTTGTTGTTTTTCCACGTTGTGTAAAATAATAAATTACTGTGATACTTGACACAAGGATTCCCTGCCCCAGCTCTATGCACGATTACAGACATCAGCTTTTCAATGATTCACTTCCAGCCGTCCTCTCAAAAAACAGGTGCTCCTGCTGCCAGAATGCAGGAATGAAGCTTTCTCCATATGCTCTCCCCTTACCTTGGTGCTTCCAGTATCAGTAATTATAAATCATAGCCAGGAAGAGGAAAGTTCCTCTTCACTGTTGCAATTCACATGTCTCACCAGAGTTCAGCCATTACAGAAACCACGTTCTGAAGCAGCCTCAGACAAGAAGCATTTTGGTTTTGGACAAAAAGGCCCATACATCCCCCAAACCCATCTGTAATGGCAGCAGCCAGTCATGGAGCTCTGTAAGATGAAGCTGTATGTTGAAGGATCTGCCCCCGAGTTCGCTCCTCAGTTCCTGACACTGCCAACCACTGTGTGTAATGGCCAGTAGAAGACCTCTTACCTCATTGCCTGCAACCTCTTGCAGCACTGAGCTCCACAGTTTCTTTCCAACAGGAGCAATGGGATTAAGGAAAAGACACAACAGAAATTAATGCGGGTTTTTTTAAAAAAGCACTTCCGAGTTGACTGCTTTCAAGATGGTTGACACAGGAAGTAACCGGTTGTCCCCAGTGATTTGAAATCCCTCCCAGGCCCATGTCTCTTACTGTGCTACAGCATAACCTTCACGATGACATTACAGATGTATATTACAGCAACAACATGTACCAAATGAGCATTTTATTGATAAGAGAGCGTGAATAACAGGCTGTAAACTGCAGGTGTATTTCTGGGATGTCACTGCTACCAGATAAGGCCAACTGGAAAGGAGATGGGCAAAAGTACAGCACATGGGTTCGTCAATTGATGGATTTCTGCACTTCACAGATTCATTCAATTTTGAATGAGACAAAAGGAATTTAACTTGCCCACTTGCAGGTATTCTTACGATAAAGAACATATAGGCTCAGAAAGCCAGTACGGAATAACCATACTGGGCTATTTCCGTGTTTAGACTAGATTTAACTTTCACATCAGTTGCTTGCATTCCAGTCAAAGTCAATGGAAAAAAAAAAAAAAAAAAAGTGATGTGCTTTTCACCCTGAAATGGTTTATACAAAACAGACTTTACAAGCGAAGTGTGTAAAATACTTCAGTGCCAAGTCACACCACTACACAGAACTGGAATGACAGTAATCCACTTAAAGGTGAAACTCCCCTGAAGCCTAATGAGTAATAAAAGAAGTAAAGACCTCTTGTTCTGGAAACATTGAAAGTTTTGGCAAAGCTTGCTCCCCCCACCCCCCCTTTCTTTTTTTTTTTATTTGTATAGACAAGTTTGTCTGATTTGCTTACACAGGTTAACAATATAATAGAGATGGAAATTCAGCCCCTCTGTAACACAGGGCTTGAAATACAGCAAGTTGCCTCAGATCCTCAATTCATGTAGTCTGATTTTTAGACTATGATTTAGTACTTTTCTTAGAAGAGAATTTGAAAGTTTGCTTCCTTCAGCAGTTAGACATCTTCTGTTTCTTGAGAGGAATAGCATTCTACTACCCTGTTTAACCCTTGCTGCCCTCCGTGGGCTCATCCCACAGTATAGAGGAGCTCCCCCTGTACACCCTGACCAATGAATGGATTCAGAGACAATCTGCCTCAGCCACAGGCTTCCTCATGTCTCATCCTCAAGCCTAGCAGAAAGCAAGCTCAGTCACTGCAGCTGCAGCATCTCAGCACCCTGCATTCGGCAACACTTGGTGTTGGCACTGTATTTAACAGATCTTTTACATACATCACTGTAGGGTGGTGATTCAGCACGGGCACATGGGCATGGAGTTGTTCAGACAGGCGTTAAAAGACGTGGTATGAGGATTTTGCACCAAACAGAACAGTGAGTAGTGTAGCTGTACAGCTCCAGCACTGACATCACAGAAAAAGTTGTCACAGCTGCAATTAACGTCTACTTTCTTTAGAAATTGCCATGAATTTTAAGCTCCGCACATCAGTAAGTATTTGACAAGCCAGAGAAAACCACCGTAACATCCAGCTTATGAAGATTTAACACAGATAAACACTGACTGCCACAAGAAATCTCAAAACCACGCTTCCTTGGCAAAGGTAGAAGAAATCTGATTATAAATGTCACAAGTATGATTTAAGGTGTGTACCCTTTCTATGTGGTTGACATTTTTTTCCAGTTTGGAAGGAATGTTTCTTTACAAACACAGAAACAGTCATCAGTTATTTAAGGAAATAAAAATACCATACAAATGACAGAGTATACTACAGACTACAGCTGATTGAGTTGATAAATGGAAGTTTTTCGCAGTTCATTTGGCAACCATATTTATGTATTTTGTTAAATCGCTGGCAAGTTGAGACAAAAAAGAGGTCATACTGTTTCAGAGCTTTGGTTTAGAACAGGAGGAGGGATGAAAAATTTGCACATTAGAAAATTCTTGCTGACAGTCATATTACTCTACAGTTACTTTACAAGAATTTTTCAATTAATTAAATAATCAGCATTTTGACATCTTTTCCCAGTAACATGCTGGAAACATCAGTTTGGAAGCCATGATCTCATTTAAAGCATCCCCAATACTACTACTTTTGATTCATGGAGATCAACCAAGAGGCACAGCACTTACTGTCGCCTGACTAGAGACAAGGTGAGTAGTTGAACCACCATTTCTTGGGGTCTTCACCCATATAGTTTCTCCCCACTTATGTCTGCTAGATACATTTCACTTCATCATCACCCACCCAAAACCTGTCAAGTTCAATCCAGTGTCTGGGTTTCATTCTGCCTGATCAAAGTCGTGAGCACCTACTAAAAATGTCACAAAGACTTTGCATCAACCTCCCCTTTCCCCACACCCTACATTTCAAAGTGGTTAGGCAGCAACACAAAACAATTAAAGGAAACTCAGAGCTAAGGCTGAAATGTACCATATGTTTTCAAGCAGAAGGGCACAAAACATCAGTAAACCACTGCTGAGATTACGTACTCCCACTATCAGGCATTGAAAGACTACAGAACAATGTCATCTCTAACTATTAATAACCATACTTCCTTTCTAGGACACAACCCTCTTTTCTTAATTGTCTAACAGAGGTATTTCCATACAAGCCACATTCCTCTTTCCCATAAGGCAGCAGAAAGAGTACCAGAAGTGATTTCTAATTCTACATACATTCCTATCAGGTCTTGCATCACTCCTGACATTTGCTAATTTGTAGTTTAGGTTCTCAGAACTCAGGTCAGGCATAGTTTGGTTTGGGGGGCAGTTCACAGTACAGTCTAGAAAAGAACAGGACTGAGAGTCAAAATTTCACCCCTATCCTATGCTGACTTACTGACTGACCTCAGGAAAGCCCCTAAAACTCCCTCTGCCCAAGCTCTGCTATCTTCAGATGTAGAACTGAAACCATGGTAAAGAGCTTTTTGCAAAGTACTCTGAGATCTAACATTTTTAAAATGTTTTATATAAGACGCAAGACTTTAAGAATTCTTAAGCATAATGAATAGGTTTCTAAAACACTTCATAAATTTATAGACAAAAGTCTTAACTTTCTGTTTTTATTTTATTTTTTTTATTTTTTTATATCAGGATATTCATCCCCTAGTTTGTGTGCCCATCATTTTCCTAAATCTGAAGAAACATCTGCTTAGGAGTTTGAACTAATGGCAACTGAAACTTCTGGATTTTACAGCGGAAACATACGTACTAATTTCTGTTTGCATTTTTGGTAGCACTGACAAAATCTCACTAAATTCATGAAGTAAGAAATTTAACGTATTTTTTGATGTCTACATTTGAAATACCATGCTGTGTCACTTCCCAGGTGAAAAGATATTTTGTCAGACTAATATAGATTCTTTTATGTCCAGGAAACTTGTTTGAGCACTTCAGCTGGACCACTGATCAAAGAAAAGTCTCCCCTCCCATGTAATTGTACTTGTCAGAACAAAACTAGATACTGAAGGTGTATCCTAGCCACCTGTTTGGTAACAGTCAGGTAGAAGTCTTCATCTGGTTTAAGCACTTCAAAAATCTGAAGATATTATTGCACTTACCTATAACAATGAAGTAAACATACCACTATACATTCAAATGCTTTTCAGTATTTAATGAAACTATATCATTTGCCAGAGCAGATTTCAAGCTAAGTATAAGAACAGTCCAAGGTATCTGGATTGGGGGGGGGGGGAATGTGCAGAAAAGGAAAAAAAAGACAAAAATATGGAGAACATGGTGCCTCAAATTGCTTGTTTGTTTTTTAAATACAGTAAAATATGATCACTTAAGTTATGCTGTACTTCCTGGCAATTACTATTTCTTTATTGAAAAAAATCATAGAAACATAGAATAGTTTAGGTTGGAAGAGAACTTTAAAGGTCATCTAGTCCAACCCCTCCCTGCAATGAATACAAACATGTTCAACTAGATCAGGTTGCTCAGAGACCCATCCAACCTGACCTTAAATGTTTACAGGCATGGGGCATCTACCAACTCTCTGGGTAACCTTTTGCAGTGTTTCACCACTCTCATCACAAAAAAATTCTTCCTTATATCTATTTTAAATCTACCCTCTTCTACGTTAAAACTATTACCCCTTGTCCTATCGCAACAGGCCCTACTAAAAAGTTTGTCCACATCTTTTTTATAAGCCTCCTTTAAGTATGGAAAGGCTGAAATAAGGTCTTCTCAGAGCCTTCTCTTGTCCAGGATGAACAACTTCCAACTTTCTCAGCCCTTCTTCACAGGAGAGGCTGTTCCAACCCTCTGATTATTTTTGTGACCCTCCTCTGGACTCACTCCAACAGGTCCATGTCTTTCCTGTCCTGAGGGCTCACTCCAGAGCTGGACACAGTACTACAAGTGGGATCTCATTGGAGAAGAGTACAGGGGTAGAATTACCTCTCTCGACCTGATGGCCATGCTTCTTTTGATGCAGCCCAGGATACAATTGGTTTTCTAGGCTGTGAGCACACACTGCTGGCTCATGACCAGCTTTTCATCCACCAGTACCCCCAAGTCCTTCTCCTCAGGGCTGCTCTCAATCCCTTCACCATCTCCCAGACCATACTGATACCTGGGGTCAGGGCAGTTCCAGGTGCAGGACCTTGCACTTGGCCTTGTTGAATCTTACGAGGTTTACATGGACCCATTTTACTAGCTTGTCCAGGTCTCTTAGGCTTGTCAACCACACCACTCAGCTTGGTGTTATCTGCAAACTTGCTGAAGGTGCACTTGATCCCACTGTCTGTGTCACTGATGAACATATTAAACAGTGCTGGTACCAGTACAGACCCCTGAGGGACACCACTTGTCAATGATCTCCGTCGGGACATTGAGGCGTTGACCACTACCCTCCAGATGCAACCTCCAATACAATTCCTCATCCACTGAACAGTCCATCCATCAAATTCAGATCTCTCTAATTTAGGGAGAAGGATGTTGCAGGAGACTGTTAAAGGCCTTACAGAAGCCCACACAGTCGACATCTGTAGCTCTTCCCTTGTCCACCGATGTAGTCACTTCATCACAAAAGGCCACTAGGTGGGTCAGGCAAGACTTGCCCTTTGTGAAGACATGCTGTTTGTCTTGAATCACATCCCTGTCCTCCATGTGCCTTAGTATAGGTTCTGTGAGGATCTGTTTCATGATATTCCCAGGCACAGAGGTGAGGCTGACAGGTCAGGAATTCCCAGGGCCCTCCTTTCCACCCTTTTTAAAAATAGGTGCAGTATTTCCCATTCCCCCCAAATATCTTGCTTCCCAAAAGAAAAAGGAAAATAACACTTTTGGGAAATTTGTTACCTGCAGCATAAAAAGGATATTGAATGAAAAGAGGTGATTACTACTACTAAAGAGGAAACTGACCTCATTTCTGCCGTCTGAAGCGCTCCTGAGTCTTTATTAAATGTATAGGATGACTTATAAATGAGAGCACACATTGGATGCAGGGCATGAGTTCTGAAAGCGGATATAGTCTGACACTTTCTCCCCCTTCCTTTTCAGTTTTAGACATACTGAAGTTATAAGTCACAAGAAACACCAACTGCTATCATAAAACAAAAACCTCTGCTCAAGTAAGGATTATACAAGTAACTAGAAGTCTCTTAAAATACTTGTCTTTCTGTATTCCCCAACAACTTGCTGAGCATATTAATCTGGAAAACAAGCAATGATGCCTCTTTAACTTTGTTTACACATTAAAATTAATCACCTCCTCAGGAAATGACACGTATCATCTTGTGCCTTGCCTTATGAAAAGCAATACCAGACTAATCAGCTTCCAGGTGACTAGGACTTACGCAATTCCACTCTTCGCAGCAGTGCTGTGCATGCACTCACCCCATACTTCTGAATTTACAGTCCACAGACAAATCAAAATCCCAAGACCCAGGTCAGCCATGAGAGAGGGTGATGGAGGCAGGGCTCGAGGCAGAGCTCACAGGTGCTGCATTAGCTGTGATGCATTCTGGTCCTCATCAAAAAGGTGACTAAACCTTCAGAAGAAAAAGCAATGTTCCACACTCAGTAATACTCCCTCATCACTGAAAAAAATAAAAAGGTTGGATAAGCAAACAGAGCACGTCAAATGGTTATCAGCTCATTAGCAAGCTCCTGACCAAAATTTATGAGGCTATTTCCTATGAGTGTTTTTGAACACTGTTAGTTGCTGCACAACCAGCAACCCATCTGGGTTTGGGCCTTTATTTTTTGGTGTTTGGTAGCAAAGCAAAGAAAACAACAGCAGCTTTTACATAACTTAGTTCACGCTTTTGTGTATTTGCCCTTCCTCATTTGCCATGAAGAATAGAAAGGAGGAGAAGTCCTCTCATACTCATTTCTCATATCAGACAAGCTACTATTAATATTACTAATGTAGACCATACTAGGCAAATTCACAGAACAGGAGTTCAATATTTAAAAATTCAAATTTTTTTAAAAAAGAATAAAAAATAGAAGAAGGAGGAAAGCATGGACCGATAAAGCACGAGGAGGTGAACAGCAGGAGAAATTTTCAGTATGCAGTCAGAAATTTTCAGTATGAAGGAATGAACTTTGGAAGTAGAGTTGCTTTGAAAAAAAACAGATTCTTTTAAAAATTAAAATAAAACCTCTCACATTAATATTACCATCAGGTTTTTTAAATTAATTGGAAAACATAACTAATTTGATTTTAAGTAATCTGGAGAAGGTACTTTGTAGCCAAGGCCTAAATAAAATATACAACTGAAAATCTTCACTTTGCAAGTGTGGATTTTACCAGAAAAATTGTTTTAAAAGTGTCCTATAATAAAGTCAAAATGTCATCTGCATGCCATTCCCCTGCAACACAGAAAAAAAAAGCCCTGTCAAGAAAACTTTCCCACAGTAAAGGAAATTTTGGCCAGCTCTACTTGATGACAAGAGATAAGGAAATACCAGGGCGGTTCCACGGTTTGCAAAGTGTTAGGTACAAAGGCTCAGGAAAAATTTTTTTAATGGCAACGTTTTTATCTTCTCCACCCCTGTCTTTATTTCCTCTTTCATTTTGGTATAGCTCTCTTTTGTATTTCTCCCTTCTTACCTTTGTTATTCCCTGCTTTCCTGGTGTAAGAGGTATGTGCCCATGATCTCTGTAACAAAGTGACTCTCCCCCACTATTTGAGGTGGTTGTCTTGGTGCAAGTAGAATTAATACCTTCTCATACATTAAAGAAGTAAATTATAGAAGGTAGTGGTGTACCATTAGATTCCATTAAAGAGAGGGAATGATGTTTGTGTAGCACTTGTCAGAAGGGCATGCTGAGCCTTGGTGAACCAGGAAGATAAGCATTTGAAAAATCCTGCCTGGAAAACTATCAAGACACTCTTCACCATAAAGGAAACCTAAATCCCCACTAGATCAAAAAAATTCCACTCTACAGTATTTCACATGCTCACATTCAAACCTGGGACTGTCTAGAGATGCGCCTTTATTCTCTTGTGTGAAAGGGAAGCAAAAGTTCCCCAAAAAATCCCTCTGCCAAAGCTCAATGAAGATGACATTTGGTGATAATATTAAGTCAGCACTCACATTAGAGAGTGGGAGTTAGCAAGTTCTCTACTTGTTGAAATGGAGGACCAACTTCAAAAAGAAAGTGCTAATGGAATTTCATTTACAATTCTAAAAACCTAATAGTTTTCTTCTGTCCTGTGGTTTGAGCGAAGCCCTCACATCTCTGATGTGATGAAACACTTCCCAACCACAGAGCAAAGCACTTCCATCTTACTCACAGGAGCTGCAAGGAAAGATAGATGGTCTTGGAACAACCAAATCAGTACGTTGCAAGGCAAGGTTCTCATTAGCTACCACTCTCCAAAGGAGATATCAACGCTAACTCTGAAATTGCTTCACCACCTGGTCTCAGATGGAAACTTACTTCAACTAAAATTTTGCCTTGCTACAGTTATTTATCCTGAGAAATGAGCAATGTATTAATCTGACAGTTATCTTGAGCTTGCATATACTACACAGAACTCATTCATCTTCCTGCTGTCCCATGATGTCTTATGACTTCCAACCCGGTTCATGATTCCCTCTGCATTCAGCCAACTGAGTTGGAAATGTGAGGTTTCTGGGGAACAGCAGTGCTGCAGGCAGAGATGCGCCTTAAAATGCTCTGTAAAGCCTTGTTGGAAGACACGTTGTCAGACCACAAAGTCCTCCCCCTTGTGTGATTATATCCAAACCATCTCACATACTGGGATTCAAGCTCAAAAGTCTGTATTTATTAAGAACCAGGTTTTCTCTGGGTTTGCTTTTGCTAAGCATTCATTTTATTTCCACCACCCCCCAAGGACTCTAAGCAAAACATTTTGCAGGATCTGAACTCAGCAAGATTTATCAATTTGAGTAATTTTCTTTAAATTACATCTCTGTTTCACAAGTGTATTTTTAAGGCAGACTGTGTAATGAAACCCCAGCTTCCACAATCATCTGACCTTTCAGTTACCCTTACCATGTCCCCCAGAAATGCCAGAGGGCTTCAGGAACAGATACTCTGTGCTGGTTGGCTTGTCTGCTCTGCTCTACTTGGGAAAATATATGCATTGCTCTTCACACAAACTGTATTTCAGGCAGTTTGAAAGATAAGCAGAAATTAAATTTTCATTTTCCAGAAACTGTTTTAGTGCAAAGGTTTTAAACAAATCTTGGGGTTGTTTTTAAAAACAACCAAAATGAAAGGAAACAAACCAAAGAGTCAACTCCCTTGCCCCTACAGGAAACATACAGGGACATCACTGTCTCTGAAATCTGCCTGGCACTGTTAAAGATCAACCTGCAGCAACAGGCATATTTTGCAACGACTGCTGGAGTTGGTCCTTTGCACCCTGCAGACAGCATGCCTCATTGCTCAGGAAACCATCTCAAGAGCTACACAGATGCTTCTTTGGTCACCCATCTTTGACCACAACTTCCCTGTAACTGCTCCGGTACTTCCCATAACCCCAGAGAAGCAGTTCTTTTTTTTTCCCCAAACTGGAACATACATGAGTAAATAAACATGGCTAAGACAATGGCTAGATCTCACCCAAACCATGAAATGTATGTGCCTCCAAAGAGAAACGGAGCAGCCAGGCTGCAGCAGTAAGCTGCTAGATGGAGATTAAGTTATGGTTGGGTCCAACTCTCCTTCCCAAAGAGTTTTAATAAACCCTTCCATGCAAGCTGCAGTCCAGCCTTCCTGCACCATGCTAAACTAGGGATAAGTTTAATCAATTTTTTAAGTTTACCTAGTATCAATTCAGCATTTTTTGTTTACTGAATGCCAAGTTTCATTTCAGTATTTAACCACCAAAACACATGGATTTATTTATCCATTCCACCATGATTATACCTGAACTACTGCAATCCACAGCCAAAAATCGCTAGACAGCAGTATAGTCAAAGGTCAAAGCTAAGACTTATTTTCAGTTGTCTAAAATATGCTTGGAATTAAGGTGATCCTGCTAATATAAATACCGTATTAGATTTTATGATCATTAAGGTGTCATAAAAGTAAGTATGACATAACAAATTAGTAACACTTAATTTTAAAAAAAAGTACTTCATCCTAACTCCATACAAAAAAGTATAGCACACAATACTCCATATAAACCAGAACATTTCATTATTCATACAGTCTTTCACTTTGTATTTTAGTCAATAAATTTGTTTTTAAAATAACCATGAAGTCAAAGAAACTCTATAATGAAACCCTTCTGGAGATTCAGCCAAAGATGCCTGTTGAGCACTGAGTATTTCTGTACTGCTGAAAAAAACCAACCCTGACAAGTATTTTAAGTAAACACAAAGCTTAAAAAACACAGTTATATCGAAGTCAAATATATTAACTCCCTATAGAACAAAACCAAGCCTGAAGAAATTCCTGAAGAAAAAAAAAAACAACAAAACCAAACCCAACCACAAAAAAAGGAAAAAAGAAAGAAGATATCTTTTAAAGCATTTTTTTTCTTCTGATAACCAGACTACCACAAGTGTTAAGAATATGGGTTTGTTGTTTCCTTTTAATCAGAAAAACCAGGAGGGAAATGGATGCTAGTTTCCCAATGCTGAATGCATAAAATGTTTTAGAAATGGACTTGAGAATATGAGTCTAGAGGACCATGGAGAGGAGCTGTAGAAAGAACATGATGAAAAGATCTTCAGATTACAGGATACGCAAGACTGAAATTCACGTTGCAGCATCTGTTTATCCTTTAGGAAAAAAAAAAAGCCATCTCTTGAAGTTAAAAACTCCATATGGTTTAAAAAACCAAAACCAAACCCAAACAGAAATAATTCCCCCTACCAACACCAACTTCTCCATCTCATAAAGGCCTGGTGGGGAGCATTTAATGAGAGACTGAAAGACACCGGAAACAGCAGAAGTGAGAGTCATAGAAGTATCTATATGGAGCCACACAAAACAATATCTAGAAGCAGATTTGTGGGAGAAGAAACTTGCAAAAAATTAAAATATTTCTAGAACATGGCAAGCAAGCCTATCACCCAATTTCTTAGTAAGCTCTTTCCATCTCTAAATCCTGTGGTTCATCAGCTACAATATCCCGAGTCTGTCAGGTACCAATGCTTTCTTTTCTATAAATACACAAACCTATCATTTTTAGTTTGAGTTTTACATGCCAGGACGACAGCTGGGCTCTTCAAAGCTAGTCTAACTGAGCACATTGCTCTCAAGTCTGGGAAAATACATCTCCCCTCCCACCATTGCCATCGCAAGCACCATCTTCTGAAACCCTCACATTACAGCCCTCAGTCATGATCTTCTGAAACGGAAGTATTTATGTAAAAATCTTTTCCATCGGTTAACACAAAACATCAGCTCTGTCTCAATGACTATCTTCAAGTGGTATTTTAACAGTACCACTGGATGATTTTGGTTTACAAGAATCATTCAATCATTCACCCTTGCTCCCCTTTCCTTTATTTTTGAAGGCTTATAGGAACTAAAAACAATTTGAAGAAACAATAATACACTACAAGTAAAATATAACTACATGCCTAATGAATGCTCCAAATTTTTGAATCTAGAAGAAAAAAATGCATGTCAAAATGAGAGTTATTACAGTTATGATTCAAGACAACAATTAAGTCACCACAAAAATGAAATCTATCCTATGGTTTTCTGGTTTGGATCAAATGGCTACTTCAGAGGCCATTTAGACAATCAAACTGCTGATAGAAGAACTGTGCTGCCCTCCCCAGAAAGATTTTGGTTTAATTTTAATTCTTTTTGGATGCCTCATGGGAAAAGAATGTGCAGCACTTGTTATTCACCAGTCTAATATCCTGGGCTCTTCTGGGACAAAGGCAACCAATAGTTTTTACATTCATTTGATGTGGAAATGACTTTTCGCAGCTTGTGCAATAATATATGGCAAGTTAACCCAATCTTAAGACCTCTGGCCAAGTTAACTACACTTTTTCTCTAAAGAGATATACATTTTGGCCAGCAAAGGCAGATGTTTTGTTGGCTCATCCCATTAAAACATATAAATACAAATGTCTAGAGATGTTTTGCATTCTACTCCTATTAAGAATTCAGGTAACTTTCCCTAATGTTGAGATTGTATGTTTACCATAAAGTGGGATCTTCTTGTTACAGGAATCATGTATATGTCCCTGTCTTGGTCTTAAAAGACCTTGGGCCTTTTAAGATGAGGCTAATAGTTCTAGTGACAGAACTAAGTGGCCTAGATACCCTAGTGACATGAACAGCCAACAAGACTTTTGTAGGAAAAAAATATGAAGAAAAAAAAAATATTTGAATTTGTTTACCTACAGTTTCTGAGTCTAAATAGCTACAAAATTTATCTTACCGTCTCTGACCAGCAAGTTTGCCAGGCAGTATACAGGAAATCTTTTCAATTTCCTGTGAAAATGATTACATGTATCTCCCCTCTTGCACTTCCTGTCCCCCTGCCTCACCAACATGGTTTACAGCCAAAACATTGGCAAATCCCTCAACTGAAGCCTGAAGAGAGATCTTTGCATCTTCAGAGTTATTTTAATGCAACCTAAGCTTTGCTGTGGGTGGGAAGAAGCAGATTCTAGAAATACTCCAGTTATACAGAACATTTCCCAGTCTACCCATTCCCTAATAAAGGGTCATCTGAAGTGGGTTGTGAATATAAAATAGGATGGTGGCCTTTAAATAAAGAGAAGTAACACTATATAGGCTTGTACCCAGGAACCATCAGTGGTTGATACATCTGGGGATGATGAAGCTTCACACAGTGACAAGCTGATTAAAGTTACAGATCCAAATCACAGAATAGGTAACCTTTGCAGTCTAAGAACACATATAAATGGTACAATTTTAAACAAAAATGGGAATAGAGCTGAAATTTTGAAAACAGTAGGTTTTTTAGTAAGACCATGTAAAAACAATAGGTAAGAGTGCATTCACCAAAAACAAAGAGAACTTGGTGTCATACCCCAGATATTACATTTGGTGTCATTACTTACCAAGCCAGCTATTGGAGTTGGCAGACGATTGATCTTCTTAATGATGCCAGGTTTGATCTTGTTAATCAAACTAAAAAGAAGTCATATGATTTTCTGTTACATAATCAACTTTATTTAAGCATGAGTATAAATGCTTATGAAGAAACACTCTGTATATAGTCCTAACTTATATGACTTGAACCCAAGTAAACTTGAATCTATTAACACCCCCTTAATTGTTTTTAAAATCAGTTTTCCAAGAAGTGACAAGCAACAACAGACTGTGGAAGCAAAAATGGGATAAGTCATACCACATTAAAAAAAAAAAAAAAAATTGAGGGAATGGCAAAGAGAAAATGCCTGAGTAGGCATAGGCAGAAATAGATCTGTGTTTCTACTGTGTGGATGGTGATGTTAATCAGATTCAAATTTCCCATGTAGAGATTTTCTTCACATAAAATTTCTGATGTTAAAAATATATCAGAATATTAATTTTCAGAGTTCATTGTGAAAGCACCGATACTACTTTAAGTGTAAGAAATGAACTCACATTTTCGTAACGCTATCAAGCCTAGTATGATATGTGCAACAATCATTTTTGGCACATATATTTCACACATGCAAGTCATTTACAGTCTCAGCCAGAAGAGATTGTGCCTCATATCACTCTCACTTTATATAAGATTCATAACTAAACTGAGAAGATAAGACAGACTAACACATCACTGTTGAATACACAAGCCCCAGTGCATACCTCTGCATTGGGGTTCTGCAGTGAGGATAAGGCACAGAATTCCTTCTACCTTTATACCCAGGTTTTCAGTCACAGAGGTAGGGTAATACTGTGGTTCACCAAATACAAACTAGACCACAAGATCAACACAGAGCAGGGACCTCAGGACACCCTGCAGACTTCATCTGCTTATATACCTTTGAAGATTTTGGACTTGCTCCCTCTTCTTGTTGCTGCTTGTCTGGCCAGACCCTTTACCCCACAAAGCATCAGCAAGGTTTTGTGATCTACCCACGCTAATGCAGAGTCAGGATCTGAAGTTTAAAACTCAGGCAGCAAATGTATTTCAAAAACAAAACACAAAAAACGGAGGATAGATTTCTAAGTGCCCGAAGAAGAAAAAATGATGGCTGCAGGTCCTGAGATTTTTCAACTGCATTAAGGTATTTACTAAACAAAATACATTTGATGACTTTTACACACACACACACACACACACAAAAGAAGTGATCTATTGAGGTGGAATTAAAAAAAAAAAAAGATTGGGTTGTGTCTCCCCCCTTTTTTTTTAATCTTGCAAATCCATAACTTTTATTTGCTTTATTGTGCTTAAGAACATGAAGTAGCATGTGATCAGGAAAACTTTAGAGACTTTCTTCCTCTAATATATACACAGGAGATCTGGTTAAATGTAAAAGGTTTTATTTTGTCAGCTGCTGATCAGACAGTCAACATGCCTACTTGGTCATTAAGAAGGCCAAATGAACCAGCTGGACTGCTACAGAAATATGTAGTGCAAGTATAGGTCTTACTTGCTACAGTTTAAGTCAAATATACTATCTCCAGAGACAATGTATCTATGGACACTAAATTAGCTATGTCACATGTGAACCAAGGAAATAGACCACGTCATGTCTAGTTTGCCTCAATTGTTTAAGATCTTGCACTTTATTACTTAGATGAAAACTGGACATCTGAAAACCCTTCCCATCTTGCTCTTCGTTGTTTCCACAGAATTTCTATGAAAATCACTTCTCTCTGTACTTCATATATGTCAAATTTAAAATTATGACACAGGAAGACAGCTATATGATTTAGTGCAACATAAAGAGGCATCTTTTGCTTTAAAGAAAGTTGTATGCCTCCTAAGTCAAGCTGCTCAGCTGAAGAAATTACAGGATGTTTTTCTTCCATATGGCTATTAATTACAGATAAATTTAACTGATTTGCATTTGGCAGATGGAGGCTCGTATTCTTTTGCCAAATAAGCATCAACAATGAAGATATCAGAGGATTAGAATATATCAGTTCACTGCCAATTATTAAAGACACTATTTAAAAGTTACAGCTGAATGCAAATACACACATCCCACTACATACATACCTGAAAAAATACCTTCTTATTAAAAGTAGGAACTATTTCTATTACCACATTCAGTCTAGTTAACATTTGTTTACTTAAATAGTGAAAATACAGTGTCCATCTCTACAACAGCATTCCAAATGAACCAACTCCCCCATATCATGAAGATAACTGCAGAAGCAACAACTAGCAAAATAGACTGGATGGGTAAAGGGCCCTAAGAGAAAAATAAAGGCAAGGACAGAAAACACAGTAATATTCACAGAATGGAAAATGCAGAAACGTTGCCTTTTTGCATTTGCTTTGGTTATTTTTGATATATAGTAAAAAAAAAAAAATACCAAAAACAACTAAACCTTTATAAATATTTTCTAAAAGTTAGCTTGGCTGAACTGATTTTAGAGTGGCTCTGAGATTTGAGATATTTTTTTCAAATGTCCCAGGTAGTCCCCCAATGAGATTTCTCTCTTACTGGTGTTCTAATGACATTTACACCTGCCATTCCTTAAAATTCTAAGGGATTAGCACCGCTTCCAGTCCTGTAAATCTGTTCCAGTAAGTACAAAGCCAATTACAGATATGTGAAAGAGACCTGACGAGTGGATATTTTACACCTCTGACTCAGTCTAGCAACGAAACCAGACAAGTCCCATTATTGCCAAGCCTATAATATATAAGGAAGCTTTTTAGAGGAAGCACTCCAGAAAAAGCTGAGGTCAGAGTCTGTTGTCGAAAATAATAACTAAGTCAGTCCACATAGTACAGAAACCTGGACTGCGTGCACACACACGACAACATGTTTCTGTTATGTTGAGACCAAATCCATTTGCTTTTATCATCCTAAAGTATTTGCTGTTTTGAAAAAAAGTTTTTTATAAAGCGTGCCAAAGCACTTCCAATAGATTCTAGAGATACATGCATGTAACCATAAGAGCAGTATTAGTAAGTCACAGACACATGAAATCAAAGGTCTCTCCGCTATCTTTAATTTACAATTTTGTAAAATTAACTTCTGAAATGTAGTACTTTTAAAAACCTCTCTGAGTGTAAAGTTCTCTGGTAGGAAGAGGTAGCTTTCAGGATTCAGAGAACAACTGTCAGAATTTACAAAGATTTCTTATTGCTGTGTGGTGATGGGCGAGAAAAACCCAAACCGCAACAACAGGGGATATAACTGCTAACAGTGAGTGCCTTGATCCCAGCCATGACCACGCCACAAGCGGAAGAGAAAGCCTGGCGATACCATGAGTATAACAACCAATAAAACAGATCAGCTGGCCAGAGGATCAGCATGACCCTTTTGCTAACAAACAAGGAAGTATGTAAGACAACATATGAAACACAGATATATTGAAAGATGATGTTTGAAAGCTGTTCTACCTTCCTACAGCAAACAACAGGTATTAAAAAAAAACCAAAGATAATTACTTATTACATAATATTTTTGGTATTAAAAAAAAAAAAAATTCATCAGCCAGCAAGGAAAGAGGACAACTGATGTTAATCTGAAGGATTTTTATAATTGGTCAGTCAATACTCACTCGCACAACAGGACTCCGTTTTCCAGAGCTGCTCGAAAGTCTTTGGTTCCAAAGCTTTTCCCAGTAACTGTCTATAAAAATTAGAATTGGGAGTTAATTAGACACACACAAAATCACGACCAGCAAGAGTATATCTAAGAAGTACTACAAACCCAAATATTTTCAATTCAACACTTAATACATAATATCTATTATTTTCTTATATTAATTTCAAAATAAATAAGTATTTAAGAAACCAATTCTTTATGCCTCAAAAGAAGCCAGATCCAACATCTTCTAGTAGTTTCTTCTAGTATAAATCAAATCTTCAATGAAATTCTGTGTGAATACTTACTATTTTCTAAAGCAATCAGCTACACTGAAAAGCATAAAATAAATTTCAAAAAAGAAGTGCAAAAAAGTCTTTTATTTCCTACTTCATATTACAGCATGTATACTCATGATATTTGGCACAAAGTATTTCAATAGGTTGTTGTTTTTTTCCTGTCACTTGTACTTTAAGGCACTGTGACTAAAGAACCACTCCAGCAAGTCTGTATTACCACATGCACATCAATTCCCATTACATGGCAAGTATCAGGACTATACTAAATCAGACTACTTTTTATATTCAAGAGTGAAAAACAGTGAACAAGAACACTGTCTTATAAAGGACATAAGATACACAATGCCAAAAGCATTGCCTACAGGTTTTCAGTAAAATTGTTCCCGCCTCCCCACCCCCCCCAAAAAAAAAAAAATTGCTCCTGGCATTATCTCCCTCCATCTCAAACAAGACCATAAATGCAGCACCCTGCTCAAGTCTAAACTCACTTGGATTTCTCCTACTAGACCCCCCTCTGCCCATATCCCTTGAAAGGGCCAAATTTGGCAGATTTCTTCTTGAGATCCAGATTGGTAACCCACACACAGTTCAGAAAAAGAGCCAATACTCCTAAAATAGTCCATAAGAGGCTTCTGACTCAGTTGGGTATAGAAACCAAACACAAGGAAGGGTATTTATTTGAGCGTAGAGGTCACCAGGTTCAGTGACCAGCTAATTACGAGCCGCCCTTTGGGGATCCTGACCGTCCCTGATACTGCACAGGACTTCAGGCACACAATTAAACATGCCGTGGAACCTGCATGCATCCAGACCAAAGCGACTGATTACCACAGTAATTAAGGAAATTAGGAGTGAAACAAATGAGCTCTGCTCAATAAAAGAGCAAAGAAGAGGATGTAGCTCTTTAAGGATCTGTCACATTATCACCCTCCTATTTTTTTCTAAATTGCAAAAGGAAGTATACTAAAACCAGAAATCCTACAACTTAAGTAATTACTTTTAACATAGGTTATCCTTTAATTCAAAAGCTGTAATTTCAGCCTCCCTATTGAGGGCAAAATTAGATGTTACAAAATTCTTCTTTTGGGTTTAAGGTTTTTTTTCTAGGATTTAACAAATAATGAGAGAGAAAGAATGATGGCACATCAACTCCAAGGTAAGAAAAATTTCACAATTCAAGGATAGGAAAAAATCACGAACTTTTAACAACAAAGGATGATAGCGATTCCCCTGGGAGAACTGTATTTTATACAATATTCCTCTAACAACAGTCTGTTCTTATAGAAGAGTAGATGTTGCACCTTAACAATATAATTTTCAAATATCACTTAAAAACGCAGCATCTGAAAATTACCCTTATTTCACATAAAATATGGCTGCTTGCTTCCAAATTTTTATACTCAGTGATAATAATTTTGAGGAAACTAGCCAATGTAACATAACAGCACTGAAAGTTTAAATATAAATATTTGCGTTCCCTAGGTAATAGGGAATATGGATTATAAATTAAGTCCTTAATTCTGCAAGCTAGAAACTTGACATTTGACTGTCATACAGCAGAACTGTACTCCAAGAGGGGCTGTAGGACGTGAGCATAGCTTCATCGTTATGTTTCAAACTCCAAACAATTCTTAGATTCCAAAAGTTATTCTCATTCTAAAGCTGTCACTGACATCTACAGGACTACACAGTCCAAATATCTGGGTTTATATAGACAGTTTACTGCTAGGTCATGCATGCAATAGATGGCGAGATGTTTCCTTCACCTAGATTTGGGCTCATCCCAAACCTGCGATATCTTATATATCTGCAAACAACCTTCAAGCTGAAATTCTCTAAAAAATATAATCCTAGAACTGCAGCATGTAGCTAAGGAGATCACTCTTGAAAAAATATTCTCAAGAAGTTAAAGAGCAGGTGCTACTGAAGACATGTTAAACTTCAGCACAGCCCCTCCAGAACACCAGAGTGTTATGCTGCAGTTCATTATCATGCTTTCATGGCACATCTTGTGGTCTTTTCCACAAAAAAGCCCCAACACCTCAGTCTCCAAAATGGTGTGTGGAACATTTTTGACTGCCACAAAGTCTTTGGGCACATAACTTCAGGTAACTAGAAGTCATCCTTGAACAACAAGAGAGTCCAACTTGAGTACAAGGTTGTAAACGCTACTATTAGACTTGCAAACCCCTTAAATTTACATTAGAGGACATTACACTGGAAGTATTTTGACTAAGTTATTTGTGCAGCCACTGTGGCAATCAACACTGATTTGATATACAGGATGGAGCTGTCAGACCGATCTTGTGACCACAGATTTTGACAACTACATGGTTTATTGACATTAAAATAAAATCATTGGTACTGTCTAATTAGGTTTCATTAATATTGACTTTTAAAGGTTAACTAATAATTAAATAATTAAAAGGTATTTTCAAGGAACAATTTAACACTGGTGGCTTGAAACCAAAACATTTTCCAAGTTGCACAACACCTTGAATTTGTTGATGTCACAAAAAAAAAGTACTCTATTTTAAACCCTGCTTTCATACAGAGAGGACTTTTCTCAGCACAGACTTTCATTTGGCTTGCACCCATTGCAAGGCATCAAGCTCAGCTGTAATATTACAGCCTACATGGGAACTAGGCATCATTAAAAAAAATGGAAAGCTACGGACTGGCTTAGAGTTCCCTGACTTTTAAGAACTTAGTAAGACAAAGCGAATCCCACCCTCAGATATTACATCTTCAAACAATGTCTACGATTTGTGAGTCACTGTTTATTCATTAAAACTGGTTATACTGGGTGTGGTACTCTTATGTAACAGGAATAATTGATTTTGGACAATTTTTCAAACACTTAGGCCATGTGAACCACCAAATAATAAAGGAAATATCTTGCAAACACGATTTTTATCCATGTTTGAACAACATCTCTTTTCAAATTATGCCTCCTTTCTCTCCTTCATTCAGCTGAATCTATTCTGCTTCTTTCTCTGCTTTTTTGATAGCTAGAAAGACAGCAATGACATAATTAAAGGCTATACCATAAAATCGCATTTAATTGCTGCTATAAAACAGTTTGATTTTATTTTTGTAAGACAGCGTCCTTTAATACTTTGGTAACTTGCAATTGCCAGGTCCAAGCAATTTACTTCAAACAGTATGCAAATCAAGTCTTTACTTAAATTTAGACATTTTAAAAATGCTTACACACACACACACAGAGGGCCAGTTTAATTTCAGGTTTGCTGTGATTCCTGTTGGAGGAGGCAAATCAAGAAAAAATAACCAAAGATCAACCATTCTGAAGATGGCATGACATCAAAATCATGATGGACTGAACAAAAAGCACATGGCACAGAAGAATATGCTAATTATATGCCTCAGTACCAAAATTAACATTGAGTACATTTCTTTGGCTTGTCCTACTAGAAGCCAAATATAGCTGATCGTAACAGGCCTTTCTTTGCCTTAAAAGCTATTCAAAGTTGAGATTTTTCAGTGTTAATAAAAAATACTAATGGAGTTCATGTCAAGTCACTTCCATGGTTTACACTGGTTTGAATGGCTTTAGCAGAAAGGCAGCTCTACTGAAGGACAGTAGATGTTTTCAAAAGGGTTGGTTTACCACCACATGCTACTGAAAGTGCAAGGGACTGGCAGGTTTCTCAGTTTGACTTTATTGTGGTGGAAACACCAAAGCTAGACTCTCCCCATGCAATGCAAGACTCGCACCACATACACAGGCACACTGGCTAACCAATTCTCCATCACAAAAGCACTGGCTTCTCAGAAGCAAGGAGACAGCACTGCACTATGCCCAGCCTGGGACCCGAACGATGCATTCCCGCACCGAAGCCACGTACTCGCCGCCATCCAGACGGCTCTGCAGTCCACACTGGCCAGCTCTACTCTCTTCGTCTCGCTCAGAGCTCCTCTGCCACCACCCCATGTAGACTACACCATCTCAAACCACGCAAAGGACCCCACGCACCGATTTGAGAGAAATGCTACCTGCACCAGCATGAAGCACACAGCTCCCTGATGTAGGGTCACAGGTTAGGCAGGGAAGATTCAAGAAAGATACTGAAACATATATGTTAGCAACAGCCTTAAGGCAGACTCATGCAAGGATCTCACTGGGCAAGCAATTAATCAGATGGCAATTTCGAGGACTCTGCACTGATTTATGAACTTCAGGTCCCCAGCTCAGCCTGCAGCAAGAAAAGACAAGTTTATCATGCTGCAAAGATGACTGCTCATGTGCTGTATGAAACTGGGACAACATTATGAATATGACACTGCCATATGATCCCCACTACAGAATTTCAGCTATGCCTGCCAGTTTCTGTCACAGTGCCTGCCTCAGCGGATCACCTCACATACACATCAATGCCTGAATTACTACCTTGCTAATAGCCTTTCTTCCCCCTACCCTAGTTACCAAAATTTTGGATCAGACTCCATGGCAAATGGCTCCATCCTTACATCATTTTAGCATTACATAGCTCCTTTTACAGCACTTGTTTGACTCTAACTGCCCTCATTCAATATATCACTACACAATGGTACTGTTACTGTAAGATGCACATGGACATATACAGGCTACACCCACATCCAACAAGCAAGTATTCAAGACACTCCCAATGCTCTGGCATCTCTACGATTTGGAAGAGCCTCAAAGTAGATTAATGACACATTTTTATGCATTTCTTTGAGTCCATTGCACTTTATATACAGTTGTCAATAACAGCAGACTCTACACCTCAGCTTGACAGATTTTATCTTTTAGGGTCTGTCACAAAGGAAGAGTAATACCAAAAAAAGTAATATAAAAGCAGTAGGGATTTTTTTACCTCTCCTGATTCCCGTAGGAACTGGTGGTTCTTCTGGACTGTGACAATGAGTAGCTGCTTTGTGGGTCCCTTCAAATGCACTACCCAAAGTCCTGCCTCCCCCTTTCATGGCTATTCATAGTCCTGTTCAAATGCCACACAGGTTACAAGCTTCTCCTCGAATAGCATACATGACAGCTGTCAAAAATGCTGCCATTATGCTTTGAAGGAGTTTGTAGTGTCTGGCCTTTGCAGACTTGCCGTCCAGCCTGTTCCTCCCCGCTGGTTCTTCCTCTCTGAATTTCTATTTAAAAAACCCAAACCAAAACCCCTAATATTGCCACAATTTGCTCCAGTAGTCAATTGATTTATCCAAATTCCTCCCACAGGGCAGATAGTAGGAACCATATTAAGAGAGTTGCTGCACACAATCTTGGACACACAAGCGGCAAAATCAGCTATTTGGGTAGAAAGCCTTTGGTGTTGCACCAAACAGCCTGACCATAATGATTACTACATTTCTCAAGATCAAAAGGTAGAAAAGAGTGGCTCATTTCTGAGGCAAGCAGGATCTGTCTCCCTGAGTTTTGGGCCCTGGGAAGATGTACAGAAAGAGTGGGCATTCATATCTACTATCCATGGGAGAACACTGCTGTCATTTCACCTCTGGTAGCAGGAGGGACGCCAGGTCCAAAGCACCAAGGTCATGGAGGGAACCGTGTTGCTATCTTACCTTCTGATCACAATTTAATTCATGGTCCAACAAACTCCTGAGAGGGCAACAAGTGCCCAGGAAGCTGGTATCCACAGAGGCTTTCCCAGTCAGCCGTCCAGCAGTGATCTTAGGACACAGCCCAGCCTAACAACTTTGCAGGAGGCCTGGATTTCTACAAAAGGAAGCTCCTCATTTCAAGTCCTCATACCTCATAGCTAAAATCCATGACAGGCATGACTCCGCTGAGGAAAAGAGCCAGAAATGGCTGGAAATAAGAAGAAAAATATCTACCAGGAAATCTGCTGTATAACCTAACTGCACAGCAAAAGTAAGAAGGCTGAAGGAGATGAGTATTTTTGCTATTGATGACTTATGCTGGACCATGTGAATGTTCTCTTTCATAACCGTAATACAAAATCCATGAACTAATGTTTTTTAGTTGGAATTATTCCCACTCTATTGCTCAATGCAAAGCCATACTCTCCTGTTTAACCCCACACCCCAAATCCCTGAGCATCTTTTAACTTCAGAGGATGTGGAAATTTTTCAATCTTCAGCCAAAACTGCCTTCGATAACAAATCAGAAGAGAAATTTATAAAAGGAAATGGTTGACTATTGAAAAAAATCATACTGTTATTTTCCATCATCAACATAATGATGGGGTCTTACTGTGGTATGCCTTCTGGACAGACATGCCAAGACTCCTGAAATAAAATATAACTACATTTTTACAAAAGACGAAGAAAAACAATGAATAAGGGGCAAACAAGAAGGGACTTAATTACTCGTGTGGTAGGTGCGAGAACCATAGATCTCTGTTTATTGATTGCTTTTTTTAGCTGTTCTGTAAAATTGAATGTAGAAACAAAATCTGAAAGACGGAAGTCAAGTTTTTCTTCCAATATTTAAGGGAATCCCTGATTTAGGGGAACAATAATGCAGAAAGAGGAAGGATAAGCATTTGAGATCAATCAAGTCAGTTGAGCTTTCCCCCCCCCCCCAAAACAAGATCATCTCACAAAACAGCAAGATGAATAAGCTTACTGGACTGACAGGTGGCAAACTAGGAAAACCAACATACATTATCTTGTGTGATGAAAAAGGTCTCACTGTATATCCAGAGATAGGCAGCATAAACTAGATGAGGTAGGTGTTCCAGTGGGATGTATAACTTGCAAATGTAAAGTGAAATTTGAATGACTAGCAATCTCTGAAAAAAACCAAGTCATTGACATTTTGTTGTAATTCTGTAAGTACTTCTGATTTATCTGGAAACTATTATTTCCACAAACAGTTTAAATGCCCACAAGTTCTAAAGCTGCCATTCTAAGCAATGCATGTTGATTTCAACTTTAACCACACATTTACTTTCTCACATGTATTTGCAACTACAGTTAAGAGTGAATATTTATGCCCCTTCCCAAGACAACAGAAGAGTAACAGTAACATTATTGTTTTAAAATTTGCCAGCTAAGCTCCATACCAGTTCAGCGCTTGGGGGTAGAAGAAGGGTGGTATTGGTCCCCTTAACAGTAAATGTTCCTAATTAGCTAAACAAGGAAAAGGATAAAGTAGTCATGAGAAAACAAACATCCAAACATTCAGTTCACCCCTGAAATAACCAGAAAGCAACCAACGAATTCCATAAATACAAAAAAAAAAAAGGTTTACTGAAATTTAATTTATAGTATAGCAGTGGTGTACTAGACTTGGGTGTGTCTTTCTGCCATAGAAAAAAAAAAAAAGTTAAACATACCCAGGGGACAGAATTATAAAGGAATTGTTTCTAGAAAAGTGATCAACTGAGATAAACTGGAATCTCTACTCACCACTTCTGTTTACTGCTTAGATATCTTTTAGTGATCATGTTTCATAACATGTGCAGTCTCATGCTAGCCAAATTTTGAATGTGCCCACTGTGAAAGTCAGTCACTCCATATACCATTCTTTAATCTTTTTTTTCCTGAAACATCTACCTCTTCAGCACTGTACTGGTTGTTACCTGACCTCAAGCTGCTAACACCCTTCCAAGCTGGGGAATAAACAATCAAGAGATAAATGAATCCATGCATAGCTGTGTCTCAGCTGGACTCCTATACAGGGTCCAGCTGGGGCATACAAAAAGCTTGCCCTGGATGGAAAATTGCTACGTTCTCAACATCTCTCTTAAGATGTTGAAAGAAAAAGACTAGAAGTCTAACAGCAACACCACAGCTTAGAAGAGAGGACTTGCAAGAAGACTTAGATGCACCACAGACAGAAGGCGGCTTTGCAGGGCTGGCTGAGCAGTCCAGTCACAGAAGAAAACTATGATTTTCTTGCTGTCCTGAAATGGCCTCAGAGTCTCCTTTCCCACTCTCTTCCTCATGCCCATGTGAAGGGTTCACGTTTAGAAAATGTCCTGCAATCATCCTGATGACTTTGTGCTTTAGTATAGTACTAAAAATGAAAAAAACATCCCCATGTAACTCCCTCGCACATCCCACCACCTCTTCCCAACCCCAAAATGACCACAGCAACTGAACCAGGCATTCCAAGCACCAGGGAAGGGCACCACAGAGCTGGAGCCACAGCACGCTGGAGATGACAAGAGGGATAATGTTTGGACTTTGTGCAGATTCTTGAGAGGCTTAACATACCCAAAGAGCCAGTGATTCAGCACCCTGACAGCCAGGCGGTACGTGACCATTGGGATGGCCAGGCACGTGCCCTCACAAAGAAATTGAAGTTCAGATAATAATAATAAACACCTTGAAAAACTCTATGCAAAATCTGTCTATACCATCGCTTTTGCTAAAGGTAGAGAACAAAGTTTATGACAACTACAGCACTTTGGTTTTAGGTGAACAAGAAAAAAACCTGGTTTTAGAAACTTCAGTTATAGAGGCATTACTTGAAATATCAGCAGATAAAATGTTAGTGATACTAAAGTCACATGTGTCTAGGGCAAACGTAAAGAAAGGATTAAAGCAAATGAAAACTTAGGCATTTTTGCTGTAGAGGTACTAAAATCACATTTGTCTAACGTTTTAATCTATTATTTTATATTTAGTATTTTAAGTACTGTCTCCACCATATTTGAATCTTTAAATATTTTGTGATTGTTCATTTAGAATGAAAGATAAACGCAAGCTATAAAAAGCCTTCTGATGTTTGTATTTCCTAAATTTATAGCTCAGATTTACTACTATTGTAATTCCAGGTCAGAGAGTATATGCTGCAAGTTTCAATACCAGCTTTCAGTTTGTTAGCATTTATTTTTATAGGAAAGACTTTGCTTGCAGTGATTAAGAAAAATATGCTAAAACTCTGCTGCTATTTGCAAGTGGCTCCCTGTTGGGATTATTTATGTAAGTGCCCTAGCAATACAGAGATACCGAATGAAATGGCCAAAACCAGAGTGTACTTCTGCCCTAAATTACAGTTATCTCTTACAGACTGACTGCTTTGATCCTGGGTGTATCTAATACTTTGATTTTTCATGTATTTTAAATATGTGTGGATCTCCAGAGGGCAGTGCCAGTGCCATGAGCAAACCAGGGATCTAACCTCAAGGTCCTGAAAATATGTTCAGCAGGAAGAAGAGAAAGGCATCAGATAAAAGAATACACACACAAGAGGGAAACACTTTAGATACAATTGCTTTCGTGTGTTTAGCAAGGTTATTCATGCATGGAAGTAATTTCTTGTTATTACTGGAGATTTGTCAATCTTTTCAAATTTTTCAGCCTTTCCTGGAAGCATTACTGTGAGCAGCATACATACCGAGACATGGTTTAAGTCAGCTTTAGCCAAAAACATTCATCAACCTTCCCCCTTTCTCTTTCATGCATACACATGTGTGCACACACAGACTTTGGGGAACGAACAGCCTTCTTGCCGTGCCTTCCCTCCCATCCCCACATCCCTTGACTTTTGTATCTTCTACACCCACGGGTTTCCAACCCATTTCACTAGGTTGACTTAGCTCATTAACATGGCAACAGAGGGACAGTGAGCAAAGAAATTGTGCGGAAATTAACATTTAACAAGGTCAAAAGACAGCATAAAGGCAATTAGTGTCACATAGGAAGTCTGGAAAAAATAGTCATGTCACCACTTCCCAGTAAACTATGGCACTTGGCTTTAATTGCGGCACTTAAACAAAAGCCTTTAGAAATTTGAATATTATCTAGCAGTGGTTATGTAGAAATAAACAATCAGGTGGAAGTCACTGAAATTAATGCTGACTTCAGTTGTAACAATATTATGCTCTTCTCTGGAGTTGGAATAATTCAGGGGGAAGCTTAAGAGAACTCCACTGATATGATCTGTACAAATCAAAATAAAAGTAAGACTGTAAAGCTCTTGAATACCACTATGTTTAGTAATTGGGTTTTTTTAAAAAACTACATTTATATTTTAAGAAATGAGAGTGAGTAAGCAGATGCTATACAGGACTGCAACATCAAGAAAAACAGTATTTTGGAGGGGTTTTGTGGAGTGCTTTTTAGGAATTTTTAAAATCTGAAATTTAAAGGAATATCAACACATACAAATAATTATATTGGAATATTTGAAATACACTGTACGTGCACTAAATTACTAAGCTGGGAGTGAGACTTTTGAAGGCTCCATTTCCCAAGGCTTGTAGCAATACACTGCATTACAGGTAATGAGCTTCTATATTACAGCACTGGATGGCAGAGGACACTGCCACTGCCGCGCAGCACCATCTAATGAGAGACGCTGGGTACGACATATGACCAGAGGCTTTGTGCTTATATGTAGTCCCTCTCCTTGGCATGAGATGAAAGAAATTGCCTCTGGCAAAGAAATTAAATAATTGCAGTCAGAGGAGGAAGGATGGCTATGGAGGAAATTGGAGACCAAGGGAGCTGCAAAAGGATGGCATGCATCTGAAAAGATGACAGGAGCACAACTAGAGAAGGCAGAATATCAGTCTGGGCAAAGGAATTTAAACATTTAGGCTCAGTAAATTTTGCTGGCCAACTCCTGTCTCCAAGTATGCTCTTTTAAATAGAAAGGATTTAAATATAAAGGAATATTTCATGAGCATGTAAACAAGTTACTATAGTGTCTTTAAGATACTTGGAGAACTGCAAAGCAAATGTGGTTTTGTGCCTGCTGATACAGCTTTCAGCTTTTCAAGGGATCCTCTTCCAGCTATGCCTCCTTTATGATGCTTCTGTCATCTCACAGCACACATGGTAACACTCTGAATAGTAGCCTACACTACTCACCCATTATTCCTAATTATATACTTTGCCCCCTGCCAAGACTTCTTTATTCTTTGAGATGTACTTGCCTTTACAAAAATAAAATGTCATTGCTAACAGAAATCAGGGATCAGGCTACCACTGACCTCAAAAATCAGGACTTCACCCTACTTAGATTAAAGACGACATGAAAAGGCCCTTCTTTCTGCACCATTACTGTCCTGTCATCTGCCTTTCCTATCTGAACATTCCAGTCTAGTCATTCGAGTATTTATCAAGCAAAATACACCACTAGCAAACTCTTATTCTCCATGGAACTCTTCTGCTTGGTTTGCAAAGCTACAGATAGAAGAAACGTTAGCAGCTGTTGAAGTCAGGTGGCCCCACACAGGACTAACTGCTGAATTTCAATTAAAGAATTAAGGTGAAGAGCATGTAGGAGAGATTGTGGTACAGAAGGGATGCTGTGAGTGACAACTGCTGCTCATCCAAACTCTTCCAATGCTTCCCCCTTACTATCTTTCCTCTTTGACATCATCACTAGCCACTCTACTTCTGATCCAGGCTGAGCATTGATACAACCTAAGCATTACTCAACCACCTCCAGTGTGACACTTCCTTCAGTTATTTTATTGCTTCTCTGCAAATGCAGCTTTATTTATTTATTTAAGGAGCCAAACTGGTTTGACAGAGTGCTTGCCTCCTCACCTGGGTGTGTTTAGAGAAGCCCAAGATAAAACTGACTGTCATAGCAGCTACACAGAGTTGCTATGTACACTGCCCAAAGGTAGGATTTAATTACTAGTCAAAAGCAGCCAATCTTCCCCTTATTAAAAAGGCAATTATAATTTTCTTATATTTATTATGACATCCTTGCAGAAATGTTTGTGACTCTCTGTAAGCAATTCCATACCCTGCAAGAGAGAGGCAGAAATTTACCCCACAGTTGCCATATTCAACCCATTAAGCACTTGAAGTGTGAATCCTCAATACCCAGTTCTTTTTATAACATTAGAAAATTCCATGTTGCTGAAAAAATCCATTAATTTTCCTCTGGAAAAAATCCAACAGTATATTAAATAAGTTATTGGCATATGTCTGATACATCCTTTCTCAAAGAGAGACACTGATCTTAACTCCTGTGTAGAAAAACCAGAGAGGTTCCAACTTGTAGTGGGCTGGTTCACATTTATTCACATAACCTCCGCTAATGATAGAGCTACAGTGATTAAAAGCCCCACAGAATACATACAAGAAAAGCACTGAGATGCAAGCAGGCAAACTGCACCAGAAAATACTCTGTCCAGAGAGCAGTAAAAACAATCTTGGAAGACAACTCTGTTCCATTCATTCAGCAGGACGATGCTTGTACCTTGTAACCACAGAAAAGATGCTCTTTTGAATTATAAAATGATGCATGTACTTTGGGCATTTTTTGTCTCTAGTTTAACTTACTTTTGTCTTTAAAAATAACAGTGCATTAAACGGAGAAATATTATCAGTAACCCATACAATTTTTCACAGAGAGAATATCTATGTCCTGGAAGACTGAGATTTTCTTCTACTATAGGCAAGATGCCTCAAGCACTTCAGGTTTGAGCCACAATGGTTTCTATGACCAGCTGCCTCCCAGGGCATGTGGACTTCAAGAATGTCTGAAGTTTTGCCTAGCAACTGAGACAAAGCATAAACTGCCCCCAATTTAAACAGTTTCCTGCATACATATTGCATGAAGTTATGCCGATTTCTGCTGCTTGATCTGGTACATGATTACCATTTCTATATCAAAATTTTTACCATTTTATTTACAACTCAAGAGAGCAGTTGAAGACACTTTTCCTACCATAACAAAAACAAAACTGGGAAGTGCTTTTAACATTAGGTCACTGCTTTATCAAAGCAGAATGACGTCTTTGGGCTTTTTTAAATTCAAAATTCCAGAGATAAATGGTACTTTGTATCATTGCTGTTATTTCTGATGCAAGGTGTCATTTTTGGGGGATGCATCACAAAATTATGCATTTTAATCGGACACATCCTCTTAAATATTATCTGTTAGAACAAAAAGTCGGATGTAATTTGAGCTTGAAGCATTCAGACACCACTTGCACAATGTTTACAGACTAACAAAGGTATTATCCCATTGAGTTAAACTAGTTGTCCATCTTGCCCAGCATCCTTGGTCTGACCGTGACCTGCACCAAGTATGTCAGCACGTTCGCAGGGTGGAGAGGGAGGATACCAATACTCTCATATTTAGAGGAATTCTAGCTTCTCTATAATTAAATGGCAAAAAACACAGATAGGGAGAGCAACATGTCTTTTCACAAACAGTTCTCTTGTTTTGCACCAGAAATCATTACAGAAAGGAGAAACATCACCCACCACTTCCTCCTGCCCTCATATACCATTTTTAAAAAATATTTGCTTGCTTAAAGATTTCTTTTTTTGTAATATACATTAAGACAGGGAATTATCCAGAGAAAGCTGGATGTAAATCCAGCTTGTGTTAAGACCAAAGTGTTAACTATATATAATGCATTTTTAACTAAGGCATGTGAGCAGGAATATGCTATTGAACACTTATATATCTTATGCCAGTCAGTGTCATCCAAGAGTGGGGCCTCTGTTTGAGCACCTGCATTGATATCGGGTGTGAATTCACATAGAATCTGGGTGTCAGTGCAAAACTGATCTCATATTTCTCCTGCCATATTCTGACCTCTGCTGTTATAAAGTGGAATTTATTTTGACAATAATTTTTTTCTTTAAAACAGTGTCTTCAGCTGAATAAGAACTGTCAATATCTGCAATTATCCAGAGTAAAGAAATGATGGGAAAAAATCACTTTTATTTTATACCATGAAACAGAAAAAAAAAGTGCCTAAGCTTTTCTTTCCCCTCATGTTTCTATCATCCTGTCATTTATTATAAGCTGCATATTTGACTATTACATAAATACACATAATCTACTCTTTTAGCATCTGAACTCTACATATGCTACCAAACCATCCCAGTATAATCTTTCTCTGAGAATGCACTTTTGCCCAAGGACTTCAGTGAACTTGTTGGGTAATGCAGAAGGATAGGGAAGTCTGATGTGTGCCTCAAAGGATTTGATTTGGGGTGAAAATAGCTGATGAATTTAATTTTATGAAGCTAATTGCTAAATAACCCTGTCATTGCATATCATTATCATTATGGTTGATATATATAATACTAATAGCATCATATTAAAAATCAGACAGGTTAATGAAAAAGGAACTAGTTTCAGCAACTGGTGACCAGAAACTTTCTCGAGATCAACATCTTCAACCTGCAGACCATGAGCATGGACCGTGCCAGATACACCAGCTACGAGCACACAACAGAGACTACACACCGTCCTGCTGCTGCATCCAACAACACCCACTCCACTGTCGTGACAGATGGAACCCAAAATTATGGATTAAATTAACTCACTACACACTTTGGAGGGATGGCCCATACACTTAGAGATTCTGTGAGTATGTATCAAAAAACAGGAAAAAAGACGGTGATTAATTAAAATGTATTGGAAAACACAGAACCTGAGCATAACATAAATGGTATGAAATAGGGGGTGGATGCTGTCCTGGCTTTGGCTGGGATAATTTCTTTTTTTTTTTCCTTCTTAGAAGGTATAATAGTATTGTGTTTTGATATAAGAATAATGTTGATAATGTTTTGATGGTTTCAGTTGTTGCTAAGAAATCAAGGACTTACTAACTTCTCATGTCCTGCCACTGTAGAGGTACACAAGAAGCTGGGAGGGCCCACAGCCAGAGCAATGGAATTAGCCAATGGAATATTCCATACCATGTAACGTCACGCTCAGTAGATGAGGGTTGATTGAGAAGCTTTCTGTCACTTCCAGGATTGTGGTTTTAGGATTCTCTCTTCTCTGGGATTGCTAGCCAGGAACAGGCTGGGCATCAGTCAGTGAGTGATTAGCAATCACATTGTGCATTACTCATTTGTATTTTCTATTATTAGTATTACATTATTTAAATTTTATTTCAATTATGAAATTGTTTTTATCTCAACCTAAGACTCTCCTTACCCTTTACCCCTCCAACTTTCTCCCCCACTTCCCAGGGGTGGGGGAGGGTGAGTGAGCAGCTGCATGGGGTTTGGCCACCAGCTGGTTTAAACTGTGACAGCTTTTTATAACAGATACCAGCAAAACCACCAAGCACACCAATATACAGACTATTTCTAATCTGAAACTATTCAGACAACCAGTTTTAGGCCGCATTTTTTTATTATTTTGTTTAAAGTTGCATTTTCACTACAGTAGACTAGTAAGCTCTCTTAATTGTGTCCAAGTCTAGGCCTCTATACTGAATTTTGACAGTACAGGTTAGTAAATAAATTATATTCTATTTATCCCATACATAAACGTCAGCGAAAGTGTAAATCTGAATGAATTATGACTATATTGGTTGGAAAGGTTTTGAAGGCAGCAAAACACCACTTTAAGTGATAGGTACACTCAGAGGGGAAAAGAAGAAACAAGGGGGTGTCCATCATGATGCTCTACTTCTAAACTTCTCTTTCCCTCCTGGATAAGGAATCTGCTCTCAGACCTTAATCTTGAAGATTATGGCACGGACCTTTACCGTACTTACCACCGATCCTTTGCTCTTCCTCTCCCATCATAACGCCTGACACACTTCAAAATAAAACTGCACCTACAGCTTGCATTATTTTTGCCGGACTTGCTGATTTCCCATTGCCTGGGAGATGATAAAGTATTTGATCAAATATTTACAAGCAGTATGAATTTAAGACTGTATCTCCCAGTCAGATAACACCTTTGACTAAGGAACAGGAAGACAGCAGAACAGTGCCCAGTGAGTGTTTTAGCACCAAATGCTCTTTTTATCCTCATGTTTAAATAGAAAAGAGACCCTAATCTCAAATCAGCAAGTTCACCCTTATGCCAAGAGCCTACCTCTTTTAGAGCTACAAGTCAGAAATAAGTCTTGTTCAGTTGTTTAGCAATTTTTTTCCTGAAAAAGTCTGTTTACACCAACACCTGTATTCTTTACCAGCAATACTGGTTAATATTTTTTTTATTGTTCTGCATGCAACTACTTTATTTTCACCTTCATGTATATAGTTAAGCAATTTATTTATTTTAATCATTGAAGATTTTGCTTCTGCTGGGACAAACATATGGAAATTTTCCACAACACCTTTACTGGACTAAAAGCAGGAAATGCAACAGCTTAATATGACTAAATCACTGAATCTTAAAGGATCCTCAGCTGTAACTACAAAACAAACAGTCACTAAAACTCAGCACAGGACCTTACTCCATTGCACAGATGTCCAGGGGAAAGACTGTTAGCTTAGACACACGCACCCCATTACAATAACCATCCTCACATGTTTTCTTCTGCCTTCAGTTGCAACCACTGTCTGCTGGAAACTAAACCAGAAAGGGCCCCCCAAAATGTTACTGCAACTCCAGTAAAAAGTACTTAGACTGTCAGCAAGGATGCCAAGCAACATGTTGCAGAAACTACCACGAGTGTCCTGAAGGTTTTACCATTACAGTTGATACTTTAATATATGGAACTACTTTAAATAAGTCACGTCAAGACAGCTCAGTTTCCCACTCAAAAACTTTATTAATAGAGACACCAGTTTTGCATGATATAAGGAGGAAACCTCAGTTCTGCTGTCTATGTGTAGAGACTAACCAGCAGCCCCTTGCAAGTGGGCTCAAAACTTTATTGTTTTAAAGGCTATTACAGAATCTGGTAGGTGTTCAATCAAATCAATATAGCACCATGTTTAGTTTAATTTCGTATTCTATCAAAAACGCGATGAGAAACTGAATAGCCTAAACCAAACAATAGTACGATTGAACAGGAACACTCTGAGAAACCCATTAGCAAAACCAGAAGTGAACAAAATTCAAACCTAGCATAATAAAAAGAGTCAGGCAAGTTAAAGTGAAAAAGTAACTAAAGACAAAATTTAAAAGAAATTCTGTGGCCATGCTAGAAGCAAAAAGATGGACAGATTGAATATGATGAAGGGAAATAAATAGTTAATGACAAGATGGCTATCTTTGGTTAAAGAGCTGTCAGATTCTTCAGAGAAACATGGGACTGGGAAAACAACAACTGAGAATAGAAGAAAAGTGTTGAAGATTGCAAAGCCTGGAAGAATTTGCTTAATTAAAGTTACTCGGTGTTCTAGAGCATGCTCTAAGCCATTAGCAATTATCTTCAACTTAAAGGGCTGGAAAGGTCTCATTGACTGAAAAATTAAAAATAAAGATGCCTTTAGAGGTGTGACAACATGAGAAGAAACCAGAATAAGAGTCAGAAAAACATTTAGACTATTCTCTCCAACTTTAGTTTCTAGAAGGGTATAAAATATTGCTGATTCACCACCACCACCAAGCCACAGTTATTTGCAAGGAAGTTAACACTTTGGTTTGAAAAGTAACGTATAAATAATATTTTCTTTCCTGCTTTGGCAAGGTAACCACTCTGATACACAAGGAAAAAAAGCAGTAAGTGGGCTACAAGTGGGCTTAAGTTATGCAATTGGCAAAAAGCCTTGCTATTTTATTTAAAGACAGACAGTCTAAGTAAGGTGATTAAAAGGCCATTATGTGACGGTAGGAAGATCATGCATGTAAAGGACAGGTTTCTAAAGTGCAACAGAGACTGGGGTAAGGTACTAAACTGAACTCAAGAGAAGTTATTTCAAATTCCAGGACTCTCTGGTGTGTTTACAGAACTAGGTGACAGACTACAAACACATTATTTATCAACCCAAACTGAGACGCATGAGCATTACAGAGGGAGATGAGAATTCACTGTTCCCATCCTAAATTAGACCACTGGTGTAAAGTTCAGCAAGAGAAAATTCAGCAAAGCTAGTTACAAAATCTTATTCTTAAAACCGTGCAACTAAAGACAAAAATAGGATAAAATAGGATATTCCTGTACATCTCAAAACAGTGGGTTTTGGTTTGGGGTTTTTTTGTTTGTTTGACTTTTTTTTTTTTTTTTTTTTTACAAGACACAACCTCAGTTTGTAGTCAGTCACCCCTACACTCTTTTACCCAGTGCCACTGCCTTAAGTGGTTATTTACCAGTTTGTATTGGTGCCGTAGTTGTCCTACTCTTAGTTTGGTACATGCTATTGCATGTATTGCACTTCAAGGCAAGACAGAGAAGAGGCTTAAGAGTATGAGGAGTAGTTATTATAAAGAAGAAATGAGACTGAGAGGGAATGCTTCCTTTCCAAGTTTATCGAAGAAAAAGTTGTACTAATTTATTTAATTTGCAGCAAAGAAGATTGTCACATTATTAGGGAAGAAAAGTTATGTACCGTAGACCAGTTTGCCAGTTTTTAAAAGGTTAAAAAAAAATATATATATATCTCTCCTTATATGTCAGGAATGGTCTAGGTATAAGAATATCCAGTCTTACGAGAGTAGTCATGAACTACGTGACCTCTGAGCTCCTTCCAGCTATATATGCCATTTCCACATGAAAGAGCTTATTACTCATTCAGCCTCATCATCTGAATACCAAACCAAGAGAAAATTCTTAGTTAAGCATGTATGCATCTGCAGGATTTAGGGCGTAAGACAGAACAAAGTCAGTTTCAGGGGGAGTTTTGGAAATGAGGTACTTCACAGCAACTGCTCAAAACACATAACAACCTATACGCAAAAAGGTCTACAAATAAATCAGTTTATTTTAGGATGCATACTTTTAAGTGTCAAGTCAGAAACTGACATCTATAGTGCCTACTATGACCTGACATTGTTAAAACAACAAAAAAAGAAAAACCCTATACCCATGGTGGGGAGACAGACACAAGTACTCCCCCCTCAAGTAACTATAATTACTCAGATCAGGAAATTATCAGCTTTGAATATACACAGTTAAAGTGGCACTTACACTATCATATATAACTCAAACACCAGACTCTATAACTCTAGCGTTATGGTAAAAGTTGCATAGGTAATTATGATTTATTACAACTTAAAGGCTAAGGTACTGGTTGCATCCTATTTATTCTCTCTAATGAATTCTGTTCCCAAAATAAATTCCTCTCTATGGCCTTTTGATTCTCATCACTTGCTGGGGGTAGAGAATAAGGAACTCACTGGTCTTTATGTGCAATTTATTAGTGTTACATTGCTCAGAGAAGCTCTTGGTGGTCCAGCTGTGCTCCTCTAGTGGCCTGCTGCCCTGGAACCACTGGAGATGCCTGAAGAGAGATGGGAGAGTACAAAATGGTGGTGCTGAGGATTCCTATGCACCGTTGGCACTTTCTATATTTCCACAGAGATTACATAACGGTGTCAGACAACAACAAAAATCTGTTTTTTCCATTCCTTGATGAAGGATTGTCTTGATCTAATAAAAATGACGTCCTACAAGCTCTGAAGGACAAAGGGCTCCTCCTGGGCACCTCCAATGACATAGTTATGTGTGAATGGGGCAGGTACCAGTGGAGAGAATATCTACAGCTACTGCAGTGTTTTCTTTGAAGAACCTCCAGAAACCACATAAGAAAAAATAACAGAAACATATATTTTGGAAGGGAACATTCAAAGTAAAAGTAGGTCTGGACTTCATTACATAGCTTCTGGTCACAGTTGCTGTATGAATCCACCTGCTCAAGGAGTCATTTTAAGACACAAATACTTAAAAAAAAAAATTAAGTTTTTGCCACCTCAAGGAAGATCCAAACCCTACACAGCCTTGCTGCCAGAGGAAGGAACAAAAGTAATACAGGACAAAACCAGAGAACCCTGGAAGATGTGCTGTTTGTGTCTGTATTTGAGAAAGAGGGGTGTGGAAAGATGAGAACAGCCACTTTTGTTATTTGCCCCATTCCCTCCAGGGTGCACTGACAGCGTCCAGCACAGCCCTTGCATAACCCTGTCTCAGGTCAGCAGCGGGGACATGACTTTCGCTACACCTTGATCTCTTACCTTTGTCTATGCCTAGTGACGGAGAAGGCGCGAATCTGGATAATTCTAGTTCCACTGCTGCTTCCAGCAGTCCTGTGCAATGTTACCACTGAGTTCAGGGAGGCGTCACAAAAACCCGACAAGCTGAGACAACCCCAAGGCCTGCTGACCAAACATTTCATGGTAATGGCAGTTGGCACAAGAATCTTAAATAAAACCCTAGTATGAAAGTCAAAAGCTGGTAGAACAGAGGTAGCCCTCCAAGGTTTTGTTAAGACAAAGATTCATAGAAGTCAAAGCTACATACACTTCAAATTCATAACGGTATGTGTCTCTGTCAAAAGATATGTCTATGAAAAGTGACTGTCAGTCTGTGTATTAGATTTATCAATAGAGATCAAAGGATGGATTTGGGGGCATCAATAAAGTGAACGGCCCAGCTTTCATTCAATGGCTTTGAAGAAACAGAATTAAGCAATAACCTTCAAAACCAACAAAAAGCTTGTTAACATTCTTGCTTACATGCAGGAGTAAGTCTACAATATAACTACCCAAAACACTTTCTCAAAACAAAAACTGGTTACAACAAAACAATTCTGAAAAAATATATTGAACTCTATTTGAAAACAACTTATTCTGGAATTAAAGATTTCCCATATGAACACTGTAACAGCAAATTGAGAATCCCTGCAAAATATCTTCTGAAACTTTGGGAAGTCACAATATACTGCAATGAAAGACGTTATTTTAATCACATCTGAAAACTTTGCACAAAGTGAAACTGGATTAAGCTGTAAACGTTTTGCTGG